>NW_027123975.1:33298-33820 GCF_001457755.1 Trypanosoma equiperdum
TATTTATTTATATAACTCCATTTGAACACTCGTTTATATGTGCCAATATCTTCTTTTTTTTTTTCTCGTCCTCTCTTCACTCCATATTTTGGTCCTCACACCGCCCCTCACCTTCTTCGTAGCAAAACTAAAAACAAAAAAGAAAAACAAAAAAAAAATTTGGTTCGAAAATGAAAACTTAATTTAATTTAATTTAATTTGCAAAAACAAACAAACAATAAAGAGATAAACCCTTTTGGGCAGCATTATCGATGAGAATAATACTAATAATAGTAATAAGTTTTCTCATCAATATATGTAATAGCAGCGGAATATGATATAATGGTACAAAGCGAGTGCTGTATCATTTCAAAAAGTGAATATATATATATATATATATTTATAATGAAAAACAAAAACCGAAGAAAAATTAATGGCAACGTGTGACCTCTTAACCACTTTTCTTCATTTCACTCAAAACTTTCACTCATTTCTTCCCCCTCCTCCAATACATCCACACACAAGTGAAAATTAAAAAAAAAA
>NW_027123789.1:0-206 GCF_001457755.1 Trypanosoma equiperdum
ATATATATATATATATATATGTATTTGTGTGTGTGAATTTCTATACACTTATTAAAAATTCGTGAAGTGCAATGCGGAAATTAATTTGAAAAAACATTAAATTAAATTGAAAGAATGCAAGGGATGATAATGATGATGAAAGACACGGCAGAAGAAGAAGAAAAGCAAAAGATTTTAAAAAGAGGGCAACACCAAAAAAAAAAAAA
>NW_027123789.1:244-695 GCF_001457755.1 Trypanosoma equiperdum
TTCCACTTTTTTAAACAAAAAAAAACAGAAAAAAAAAACGAACGTCCGGCACCTCCTTTTGAATAAGTGAAGAGGTCAAACACAAACACGCACACGCACACGCACACAACTAAAGTTACGGCAAGTGAAACCTTTTAAAAAGAAAGTAAAGAGTTGTCTGCGCGTGTGAAAGAATGAAATTATGAAGGGAATTTGTTTCTTATTTCTCTTTTTCATTTAGTCAGTGGGCGGGGAACAAAACATAATAAACAAGACGAAGCGAAATGCACAAGAAGAAACAAATGAAATAACAAAGGCAATGACAACCTACAAGTGGAAGAACGAAAGAAACAATAATAATAATAATAGTGATGAAATGAATTTAAAATAAAAACATAACCGATGAACAATAAGATGCAGGAAAGATATGATGAGGAAAGCATAAAAGAAAAAAGGAAGAGAATATATATAT
>NW_027123789.1:721-3312 GCF_001457755.1 Trypanosoma equiperdum
AAAGTGTGAAAATTTGTGTGTCTGAGGTGATTGGCGGCGGGGAAAATGGGATGAAAAACACAAAATTTGTGTTTAATTCTGTTGGCAGTTCTGCCACAATTACATCACACATAAATTCCCCTCCATGTCAGTTCTCACACACTTTCACACAAAAATGTGTTTAGGTAAAGCAGAAAAATATCTCTCCCTTTTCTGTTTTCTTCTTCTTTTTTTAAAAATGCTCTCTTTTGTTTTAGTAAAGGACCTTTTCCCACACAGACAAAACACACACACACACATTTATTCATCTTCCCTTTTCTTTTGTTTCATTGTCTTTTCATTCCACCTTTATTCCTTTCTTCTTTTTTTTTTTCGTTGCTGTCGATTCCTCCCCTCTTCCTCCTTTAAACTCTACCTCAACACACACACACAAAAGCTTCCCTTAAAATAAACAAAAAAAAATGATAACATCCGGCCCCAACCGCTCGACCACTTTTTTTCTCTGTTACTTATTTTTTTATTTTATGCTTATGTTATATACCTATTGGCTTTTTTTTTTGATCTCTTCTCTTTAATAATAAACTCATGGTTTTTTTTGTCTATCTTCCATTTTAGCAGCTCTATTGGTACCGCTAGCGCATATTCCTTTACTGATACAATCCAACCGCCTGATTAGTTGACGCGAGTGCTAAAATGCGAGATAAAAGATAAAAAAAGAAACAACTATTACCTAAACCTTTACTTCTGTAATACATAATAATAATTATATATGTACATATACATACCCCCCCCACATATATATATATATATATTATTTATATATACTTCCACATATTTATTTATTTACGTGTGTACAACAATAAACAAATATGTGTTGTATATGTGCGTAGGTAATCGTAGGTAGCTTTATAAGCGTTTTCTCCACCAAGTGTTTGTGCAACTGAACACATGCTGTTATTTAAAAGTAAAGAAAAAAAAAACAGAAACATTGGAAACAGAAATCATAAAGGGAAGAAGGGATAAGATGGGGGAGAAGCTTAACATAATCACTGCCCTAAAGAAGTTGCGCCGTATGGATTGTGTCTCACACTTCCCGTGTTACGGCGAGGTGCATTGGCCAATGGTCGAAGTAATGGCCCACCAAACATTGAAGCACCAGCGCCCACATTTTCACATACCTGATGATGACTGAAGGATTGACATGTACGAGAAAAACTGTGTGGATGCTGTTGTTCCATTCCTGGTCCCATGTATGAATTACTGTAGGAAAGGCCATGACCATAATGTACGTGAGTCATGTCACCGTATGGAGGCCAATACGGGTAATTGGCAGCAGGAGGACAACTGTTGGCTTGAGGAGGAAAGAAACCAACACCGCCATCATCGGCATAACGCCCTCCTCTTTGAGGGTAGCCGCCATTACACCAATCAGGCGCATTGGGGTCAAAACTTCGCTTTCTTGAGCACTGCGAATCACGACTGCTGGTGCTTTGCATGAATGGAGGGGAACCAAAAGAGCTGTTAGGCACTTGTCGTTTCCTTCCACTTCCCAATGGCGAGGCGGAAGCGGAAGTACGCGAGTGATGGAGACCAGATCCCGTGCTTGAGGCGTCCTCTCCAACAAAAGCTATTTCCCGGCAAATGTGCAGGAAACCGCATTCCTCACCGAAGCGACACAATCCACGCCGGTGCTCACGACACACTTTTTCCCTCGGCAAATCCAAAGTACTGTCACCGCGCTCTGCGTACGCACTCCACAGGCAATTTGTTGAATTCATACGGGGAAGAGTAATGGAGGTACCACCAACATTTACTTGTAAATTCAGCGGAAGTCCACTGGAGGTACACGGGGCGCCATGAAAGAAACAACACGTTGGTTGCTCAAGTGCCTCTTGCCGAAGTTTCTCCACCACTTCCGGATTGGCGTGAACTTGAAAACACCGCGAGCCCTGACGGCATCGGCCCTCCATGTAAAGTCTGCAAACACCAGGCACAAGTCCGTCATCATACATGGCATTTGTTGGCTCTACGGCGGAACCAGGAATGCGTAATTTTGTGCTAAGATGATCGAGAGCATCCACATACGCTGGGGTGACGAAAGGTGAAGCCGTCATGACGTTGTGCTGAGACCCTAACGAATGAGGGGAATGAGTCACTGTGTTCATTGAGAAGGACATGTTTCTTCTTGTTTTCCTGTTGAATGATGATTAGGAGAATATCGCTTTCTTCTTTTCTCTCTGTTTTGATTACCTCTCGCCGTGTTAGCTTCACCCCCCTGACTTTTACTGTCGTCTGCCTAACTTTGCCTTTTCTTGGTTTCTCTCTCTCTCTCTCTTTTTTTTTTTAATATCCTCCTTTTCTTTTTTTTACCGGACGTTTACGTACAATACACCTATATCAGTTGCCTCTAACCTCTGACTTGCTGATGTTAAATTACACTGACACCTATTTGAAAAAGTGAACGAAATAAGATAACAATGTTTTGTATAGATTTCTCTCCTTGACCTTTTTCCTTATTTGTTGGAAAAGCCTACTATTTCTTTGCTCGTGCCTTTCTTATTTGATTCTTTTGTTTAACTTTCGTCCTTACAGTGTTCGGTTTTTTTTTTTTT
>NW_027123789.1:3322-3643 GCF_001457755.1 Trypanosoma equiperdum
TCACCTAACCGTTACGTATATGTAAACTTTTTCTTTGTCTTGCAATGGCTGCTGTTATCTGATTGAAAATAACAGAAACAATTATACGCCCACCGATTCCTCCCTTTCCCTTTTCCTGTAATCTTTTTCCTTTCCTTTTTTTTTCACCTTGTGAGTAAATGTTTATTTGTATGGACCACAACTTCACTCCCTGAAGCTGACACACACTCACACAGTGAAAAACAAATACTATAAGAAATAATAATAGTAATATCAAAAATAAACCAAACCCAATCCAATCAAACACAGAAGTAAAGAAATAGATAGATCAAAAAAAAAAAA
>NW_027123789.1:3656-4155 GCF_001457755.1 Trypanosoma equiperdum
AAGCTTGTACAGGCACAAACAAACAAACACACGCGTGGAAGTTACTCTTCCCTTGTTTTTTGTTTTAATTTTTGTTTTTGTTTTTGTTGTCACTTCAATTTTTTTTTAAAAAAGTTTCTCTTTTATATCTCCCCCCCCACGCGAATGTGCTTTGATGTTGATGTCTGATGCCCTCACTACGCACTCTCTTCTTTTTTTTCTTTTTCCTGCTCTTACTCGCTGTTAAAATTCTGTTTATCTTTTGTTGTTGTTGTTGTTGTTTTTGCCTTGACTAAAAATTCCTATGATAATTTTTATTGTATTATTATTATTATTATTGTCCACGCTTCACTACCGAATTTTACAAGAATAAACTAACACAAACACAAACACAAGCGAGCGAGCAAACAAACAAACAATCAACCAAAAGGGTAAGAAGTCTAAACGAATGGAAAGCAGTTGCACACAAACACAATAAAGTGGCTCTTAAAATCCTCCTCCTTTTCTTTTCTTTTCTTTT
>NW_027123789.1:4170-8486 GCF_001457755.1 Trypanosoma equiperdum
CTTAATTCTCCTATTGCTGAGTTAAACTTCACCTTTATATAAAATATGTAAGTAAAAAAAGAATAATAATAATAATAATAATAAAGGAAGTAATGAAGGAAATAACAGAGACGTAGGTGGAAGCAAATGGTAAGGAAAGATCCATTTCATTGGTTGCATTGATCAGATTCCGTTTAAGTGTGTGTGAGTGTGTGTGAAAGCATTTACAAAAATAAAATAAAAGGGAAGGGGGAGGGAAAGGGGAGGAAAAAAAAAAGAAGAAAAATCCACACAATGCATTTCCTCAGCGATAAAATCAAAAAAAAATATTGCTAACTTGTCTCCTCCTTCACAAATGCGTGTCTGTCTATTTCTGTGCTGTTCTCTCCCATATTCCTTTAAAGCGTGATCGAAAAGAACAAAACAATAAAAAAGATGAAGTGCAGTGACTCACAATTAACGAAAGTAACAAACGAAACAAAGATTAAGAAATTTTTTTAAAAAAAAGAAAAATGCTGCACGCACAACGACACGAATAGAAAAGGAAAGAAAAGAAAAGGAAAACAAGCAGCTACAACACATACATGAGAGAAATTGCGTGGTGGAAATACATTTGGCACACTGCTCTCGCATAAAGTCACGGTTCGAATCACACACAAACACACAAACAATCTCCTTCTATAAATGAAGACAGAATTGCACAAGACTGCCCTCTTAACTAAATCTTTTATTTTCCGTAGGTGGTGTGTGTGTGTGTGTGTGTGTGCGTGTGAAGGCGGGGGAAACGAGAAACGCCTGCCACACCAGCGGAACGCGCGCAGTTACAGTAGTGTAAAAGCATATGTATATATGTTTGTTTATATAAATATTGACATAGATGAGGAACAGAGGAAAGAAGAGGAAACGACAAAATAGAAATGCATATGCCGTCTACTCGTCTCCCAAGAAAGCTTCTATGAACTTCCTCAGTGCGAAGTGCTGAAACTTGTAAGAAACATCATTTGTAACGTATGCTACACGCAAACAGGGCGTAATGGTCGGTTCATGTTTTCTGTAAAGGGAATTCCCTTCTTTCCCGCCACAACATCGGTGATGATGCCTTGGTCACCACCTGTAATGTTGTTGTGTGCGGCTACCACCTTCGTAGCGAGGATGAGAATTCTTTTATACTTCTGCCCTAAATTCTGAGGTTTGGGCCCCAACTTCCCCTTCATTACGCGTTTCCACAACCCCTGCAAGATATCCATGAGTTCGGAATCGGCGGTGACCATGAAGCAACATTGGACCTGTTGCTGACGCAACCAACGAAGCGGATGGGAACCACCGTCGCGGCCGCTAATGACTGCAGCGCACATGAGTGACATCAGTGAGACATGACGGTGTAAAGAGAGGCAGCGACTAGGAAGTGTTTTCAGATCCGGAACATCTTTCGAACGTAACCGCTTAATTGTTACAGTCAGTGATTTTGCAGGCGGTCCCGCGGTTTTACGCCGCGGTGCGCAGAAACCTCCAGACGCCTCAACCGGCTGCTTCAACGCCTCGTCCAATGGGGTGTAAGTGTAACAACTACCAGGACGAACAGGGAGTTTACCGCTTTTCAGTTTTCCACATGGCACAAGCACATGACCAACACAGTACGTGGTTGTCTCTCCAGATGCATCCACAATGTCATAACACGCTTCCACATAAAGGGAATCCTCAATTGCACCAGTGAAGAAGAGGCGGTCACTACTGCTCTTGCCAAACTTCCACTTAAACCCCCCTTTGTTTGCTTTCCCCACTGACACAGCTTGAAGAACCTCCGCAGTCATCCATTCCGAATCCTTTGATTTTCGTACACTCACAAGACAATAGCAGCGGGCATTCTCCGGCACCTTTTCACTGATACGAAGTTTTTCTACTCCAACTTCAAGATAGCATCCCTCCACACCTTTCTGTGTCCAAATGTTGGCGCTCACAGTGGTGTAAGAGTTGGCAGTAGACATGAGTAAAGTGTTTAGTTCGTCATCTTTATCACCGTTTATCATAAATGGCGCCTTCGGTACAAGGTGTTTGGGCCGTATCGTATCGTGGAGGACGGCGTCATCGCCCTCACATAAGTACCGGTCACGTAGATTTGAGTTGTTGGCCAATAACTTCACATATTTTTTTGGATTAAAGACGGAACCAAAGGCCAGCTCGTAAAGAAATGACGTGGCATCTGTCACTCCTTTTACCGTTGGGTTCAGCAGTTTTTCGACTAGCGGAGTGTACAAAACACGCAACTTCATCCCGGTACCCACAGTAACTACCATAATAGCGTGGCACACATATAAAAATGCTTCGATATAACGAAGGAGTTGCACAGCCACCTTCCGTTCAGTGATACCTTTAGCCACAATAAATGATCCAACGAACACGTCACCCGATTCACCATTCCAGTACACTTTGTGATCGCCGTACTTCCACCCCTCTCCGCAGCATCGAACAGTGGTTTCATATGTCTGCGGTTGTATCCACCGTTTCTCGCCTTCGGCATCATCTACGATGTTTTCAGTTGCTTCTTGAGGTTGATCCGCGACACAAAGAAGAATTTGGCCTTGAGAGACCTGAGGCCGCAGAAATATTTTAAATTTCCCAACGGTTTGGGTTACTAAACCACAATACTCAAGGATTTCGAAGGCAATGCTTAGTGGGACTTCGCCCGAATAGAACTCGTCATACGCGACGAACATCGACATGACTTTCTCCGTGAGACACCTGCTACCGTAATACTCCAAGATTGTCCTTGCTTTTTCACGGGGCACCACCGTATCAACATCCTCAAGAATCTTATACCGCTCCTTGGCCTTCTCCACACCAACCGCCCTCAACGCAAACATCAAGCTTTTCCTAGTGAGATTCCTTGAGGGTATAACTGAGATCGGGGCTTCAACAATATCCGCTGGTGAGTTCGCCTCATCGGATGCAATCCTTTGCGAGTCAGATACTTTCCTTTCCTTCAAATCCTTAGCTGCTTCTACTTCGGTGTTCAATACCTTCAGAACTCTGTTGCGTTCCATGGTTTCAACCTGTAACTCGGCAAGTTGGTCAAGAAACGATGATAAAGTGTCTTCCATTGAGCTGTGCGGAACTATGCAACCTCGTGGCAATGAGTGAAATCGGGGCTCTGCTTCGGACGGGGCGGCGAGCAAAATTGTTTTGCGTATCCTTGCGGGCGAGGGAATCTCAGTGGACTCCGAACTTGTCACGCCGCCTTCCCCACTGAGTTCGATGCTGTAATCACCACTTTTTGAGGCGCTATAACTTTCCGATCCGGTGTAGCCGCTAGTAGTTGGCTTAATTAGTGATGTGGTGGTCTCAACAGTGCTTTTAGAATGCTGTTCGGCACCTTTCGGTTCTTCTACCGCCTTCTGGGTTTTTGTTGCGCTTTCCGAATAATCATAGGAGTAGTCGTATTCACTGTCGTAATATGAACCTGTATATCCCAATTCTGAGGAGCTAACCGATACTACGTTAGCATCTTGCTCTGGTTGTGGGGCTTTAACAACGTGTGATGGGGGTAGGGGGTGTTTCACCTCCGGCGAGCTCACACTGCCGTAAGAATAAGAATAAGAATAACTGTACGAATCATCGTCTTGAACTCTTCCTCTGACAATCGGGCTTGCCGCCGGTGGAGCAGTGTGGGAGTGTGTTTCTGGCTTCGGGGGCTCCACGGGCCGTGCAGGTGCAGCAGCTTTCACTGTAGTAGTGTAATCTCCCCCAGAGCTGTAACTCTGTCCAGGCATCCTCTGTGTGTAGCTATAACTTGAGTAGGAGCCAGTGTAGGAGCCTGAATGCGAACCATATGGTGAATAACTATAATAATCAGAACCACTGCCACTGAAGTTGTCAATTTTGAGCCCCTCTGTCGAGGTGGCCGGTGCCCGACCGAGCTGAGTCTTTGAAGGCATTTGTTGTGTTGTCGCTGCCTGGTACTTGTGTGCCATCCCAACTGGTTGCTGACTTCCCACACGTGGTTGTTGAATATTTGCTGGCGGTTGCGAATGCACGGCGGGTGGTTGCTGATTTCCAACAGGCACCTGTTGAGCCCATGGAGACACCTGCTGAACTCCCATTTGTAAGTGAGGTTGAGCCATGGGAGGATGCTGATGACCCACAACGGCTTGTTGGTACTTGGCATTTGCTGGTCGTTGCTGAACACTCGTATGCGTCTGTTGTTGATCCTCTTTTGGAATCTCTGGAGTCCGCAGTGACGGTCGCCGACTTCCTGTTGGTGGCTGCTGCCGAGATCTTGCAGACATTAACGGATCGTCCCCATGCCGCTGTTGAATATTTGCTGGCGGTTGCGAATGCAC
>NW_027123789.1:8496-10505 GCF_001457755.1 Trypanosoma equiperdum
ACTCGTTTGCGACGTTTGTTGGGTTATGGTTGGCATCTGCATGCTTCCGATAGGTGCTTTCGGTGCACTAATATTTGTTGTGGTTCCTGCCGCGGCGCGTTTCTTTTCACTGTCTAACTGGGCGGCACCTGCAACGTGACCGGAACGGGCGCTGGCAACGACATTATGCCCCTCATCGGTGGAGTCGCTGTAACTATAGGAATAGCTCGAGTATGATCCGGTGTAAGACTCCGTTGAAACTCGTGCGGCGCTGTTGCCACGAGGCCCCTGCACACTTTTGGATGGCACTGGTTGCTGAGGTGCAACTGGGGCGCGAGGGGGATGTTGCGGTGCAAGTGGCTGAACCTGCAGTTGTGGCTGCAGCTGCCCACTTTGGGTGTACGATTGTTGTTGTTGTTGTTGTTGTTGTTCTCTCGCCGGTGGGGGCTGCGTTTTGGTGCCTGACGACTCTATGGTTTGGGAATATGATGACGATTCATTACTATTAGTCCTGCTGGATTGTGTATAAGAGCCGTAGTAGCTATAGTCGTCCGAATAGTCGCTGTAGCTGTAACTTGAGCTTTCATTTGCCTGTGATGCGCGCTTGTTTCCTGCGGGACCGGGGCGAGTACCCGCATAGGGAACAACAGTCACATCCCCAAATGTAACACGCGCACGGTTCGTCCGCTCCATTATTCGGTTTCTATGTTTTCTTTCCTCTCTGTTTCGAATACGACTGGTATTGGAAACAGGAACAAGTTATGCAACGTTAATACAGAATCCCCCTGAGTCTACTATATATATATATATATATATATATATATATTACATACACATATATCCGACCGTCCCAGTTGATCTATGCGCTAAGGCACTTCCCTCTATGCTCCACCCTGAACGGAATGTCAGGGAGGCTTTTATGTCAAGCGTCCCTTCTAACGAGTAACCCACGATGTGGTAAAATGGGGTCTCTGTTTTCTCTTCGCAGCGTTCCTAATAATAGTGCCGCTAAATCTATACAACAAAACACATGAGGATGTTAAGAGAGAAACATATGCGTAAAAAAAAAAAAAGAAGCATTATACAGCCACAAAACAACAACATGGTACATCTTTCTCTCTCTCAAGCTGTCGTACCATCTCCCTCCCGTCTCCTCTCTATTTACCAAGAACCGATACAACCATTCTCTTTACTTTCTCTCCTACACTTTATTCTTAATATATTATTTACTTATTTTTTTTAGGGGACGAGTGTGGAAAAGAGAGGTGACAATACATATCACTTCGCAAAGGAGGGTGGTAGTTAAGAACCTTCCAACAAAGCCTCCTTCCCGGTTTGTCATTAACTCTCTTACTAATCCATTTTTTTTTCATTTTTACCGCCATCAACTTTGCGATTTTTTTTTACTACTCAGTTCTCCTTCTTCTTTTTTTTTTTTTGCGTGTTTCTTTTCCTTCCTTATTCATCCTCCCTCTTCTTATTCTTCAAGTATTCACCTTTGCGAAGTATTTATTCCTTCCCTTCTCTACCACCTTTTTTACATATATCGTTTACCCCTCTTCGTTAAGTTTATTATTGAATACAAGTAAGCAGAACATAAACAAAATAAAAAAACTGAGTCACTGTTAACACATTCGACATGTAACAGTAGCAACCCACAACTGCAACTTATTCCCTCCCCCCCCTTCCCTTCTGCTCTTATTATTATTATTTTTTTTTTCTTTACTGGTGTTGGTGTCATAAATTGAAGTGGCAACAAAACTATAATAAGTAAAATAATAAAGACTAAGTATCCACATATAATT
The DNA here is from genome assembly GCF_001457755.1 of Trypanosoma equiperdum. NCBI lineage: Eukaryota > Euglenozoa > Kinetoplastea > Trypanosomatida > Trypanosomatidae > Trypanosoma > Trypanosoma equiperdum. The sequence goes on from NW_027123789.1 coordinate 10,281, forward strand.
TAATCATTTTATTTTTGTATCTTTCATTTTTTTTATCCAATACGTCTCCTCCATCCCACCCTTCTTCCTTCTCTTCTTTAATATTTCCTTTAAAAAGAGGTTCGAAAAAAAAAAAAAGTAGGGAAATGGGAGGAAAAGTTGAATGAAAAAAATGTTACAGCGTAACCAAACAACCGAGTTGGGTCAACAAGGAGGAGGGAAAGAAAAACAGTAAAAAAAAAAAAA
>NW_027123789.1:10515-12490 GCF_001457755.1 Trypanosoma equiperdum
AATTAACCACTACATTACCAGCAGCGGTAACACCTACCTCGCTTTGCAAGTTATAGGAAATTCACCTGCAGAAAACGAGAAATAATCGAGCACAATACACACTCACACACGCACATTCGAAGGTAAATATAAATAAATTTGTACCTAAATATATTCAAGAAAAATTGTTTTCGTTCCGTAAGTAAGGGAAGTGTTCGGAAAATAGGTAAGAACGCCTATGGGACACGGACCACACGGTGGAAATAGTAATATTGATAGTAACAATGATGAAATGTATTGCTATCATCATGATATAACTTCCTCTTCACGGTGAGGTACATGTGTGTGCGCGTGCCACGTATACACTTCACTTGCACAAGTACGTACATCCACCGCCACCCCCCAAAAAAAAAGAGCAACAATAAATTTTTGGTCCATCAACATGACCGATAAATGAATAAAGCTCCTCTTTTTCTCTTCCTCCCCCCCAACATATGTTTTTTTTTTTTGTACGGCTAACGCAGTCACTAACCACTTTCAAATACCTGCAAGGAGGGAAATTAAAAATAAATGAATCAGCGCCAGTATGTCTGCTTACACGGTTACGGCACACATAAACAAAAACCAAAAGCAAAACAAACAAGTTATAACTCCACTAAAATGCTATTTCCGCCCTCCCATCATCCCTTTACTCTTTCTCTTGTCTAGTACGATTTCACTACTCTTCGGTTGTGTTTTGATTATTTTTATTTTATTTTATTTTACTATCCGTTGCACAATCCATTCTATTCAATATTTCCCTTTTGGTGGTGTTGTTTCTCTTCCGCCTTGTTGGGAATGATTGTCCCACTCCGTATAGCTCACGCTGCAACCTTCTGCTCGTCTTGTACATCATCTCTGTCATCAGATGTGTATTGTTTTACCTCCGCTACAAAGGCAGCTGCAGCCGATGCCACACGTTCCCCAACCACAGGGACGTGTTGCACTAGTGAAGGATTAATACAATTCCAAAGTGAAGCACCAAGTCGCATGCATGTTGACCCCTGTATGTATCGCATTGTGGAATTTACACGGTTTACTTTGCACATCTCAACGGTTATCACCCGTGAGAGTACAACCACACATGCGGTTGCCTGCGCTAGCGCTGTTACGAATAGTTGTAAATCGCGCTCTCCAACGGCTTTCATCCCAGTACGTTGCACCTCTGCCACACGCGGTTTGCTAGCCTCAAAGAAGTTAAAGAGTTTCCCGCGGATGGACTTCATCGTCTCGACGTACGACTTTGCCCGCTCCCGCAATTCACCACCCGTTTGAGCCACACACCTCGTTGACTTCTCTGCAACACTTCTGGCGCTGTTCACAGTTGACCTCGCGGTTGCGGCACACATTTCCATCGGTTTACGGCAGTGAGGGACAGTTTTTGCTGCAACTTCCATTGCTGTGTGTTGATAAGCCCTGGCCCCATCCACCACTTGTTTCCCTTTTGCCACACACCCACTTGCCACCGCACGGATGTTTGAGTTCTCGAGTACATCCTTCACCAGTTGTTTGCCTTCTGTGGCAAGCTTTCGAGCCTTTTCTGATGTTGCACGAACAGCGTCCCCCGCAGGAAGGCGAGACACAAACTCCTCCACGACACTGCCGATATTTTGAGAGTCCGCATCGGATTTATTTTCCTGCTGTTCCTGTTCCTGTTGCTGTTGCTGTGGCGGCTCCTGCACCTGCTCCCTCTCAGCTTTCTCAGCATCGACGCTCTCTGCACCCTCTACACGCAACGCAGCGGTTTCTTCGTGTTGGGGATGTTTGCCCTTGTGTCGATGATGGCGGCTTCGGTGCCCTCCGTTAGGTAAAATGTCACCGTGATCTCCTGATTCAGATGCTTGCATTTGTGTCAAAGTAACTTTTTTTTCACCTTCACGAATAAACGTAATAACGATGCTGTATGGCCTTCTTTCTCTTTGTTGTTTTTTTTTTTTTGGTTCTTTTGGGGTTTCTT
>NW_027123790.1:0-697 GCF_001457755.1 Trypanosoma equiperdum
CGTGTCTAGGGGGCGGTCTCCATTTGACGCCCATTCGATCCCCCAACGTTGAGTCTGAACCATGTTTAGTATATCCATCTGCCTCCACAGAGGGAGGTTATATCAGGGATTTTTGTTCCCCACCGGAGCAGGGTACTGGAGCGTGGAACACTTAGTACTGGTTCTCCCCACACAGGGAAGCCGCACCATATCCGGTGTTGCGGCCGCCGTTTGGATGGAACATTTCACTTCCCAGTCGATTTCTCTTCTTGTACTGGACGCTGGCGCCACGTTGAGGCAGATCCATTCTTACTGTAAGCTAAATACTCTCCGCACGTGGGGATCGATCCCGGAATTATATGCGACGAGCACTCTACTTAACCACTAAACCAGGGGCCGGTTAAGTTGCTGTTGTAGTCCGCTTAACACAAGCATGTTAAATCTTTTGCTACGGTCGTCACCTGGATTTTTTCTGAAGCCGACTTGCACCGTTCCGTTCCTGTGCCGAACATCGGCTTCTTCGTCGCTTGTTGAGGTTGATCTCCCGACAGAGGGTGCTTTAGGTGTTGTCGCGGCGTTGGCGCTAAAGCCTGTATCATAGCGTGAGTCAGCTTTTGCTGCCTACTCGGCTTTATGGCGCCTAGCTGCATTTGTTTTACGTCCGTTTCTGTCCTTTGTCGTTCTGGTTCGTCTCCGATACGTGAATATTTGGGTTTTG
>NW_027123790.1:707-1343 GCF_001457755.1 Trypanosoma equiperdum
GTTTGTACGGTGCCGCCTGCCACACAAAGGCTGGCAGCAGATGCCGAGGAGCATAGGCACGCTATATCCGATGCCAGGTTGCTGCCTTGTTTTGTTGATCCCCCTGTTTTGCAACTGGCCGCGTGGTTGCCATATATGCCGTCGTCCGTTGTCTCCTTTGTTGGATCACCCGTCAGCGCTTGCTTTAGGTGGCTTCTTACACCGGCCGCCAAAGCTGTTATTGCTTCTTGTGCATCGTTGAGCCGTTTTCTGGCTTCGGCTGCTGCTGTTCGAATTTTGTCCATCGCCCAGTGTACTCGCTGCCGGGTTTCTTCGTCTCCGATACGTGAATATTTGGGTTTTGCTTCTGGCGGCTGTGCTTCCAGCAAACTTTTCTTTTTCTGTTCCCACGCTTTGTTGCTAAATGTTGAAAAATTTTTTGCTGTGAAATTAACTGTCGGCAGTGTCACAATGTACAAATCCTCTATGTCGTCCGGCGGTTCTGGTGTGTCGCTCCGTTTTAAGTCTGTTGTGTTTGGTTCCGATGTGCACAGCTTGTAAATTTCGCAAAAGACAGAGAATTCTTTGACGTTCTTTGTGATCGCTGCGGCGCCAAGTTGAGCTGCCAATAGTAGAAGGGCCAATGCTTTTGATATG
>NW_027123790.1:1353-1791 GCF_001457755.1 Trypanosoma equiperdum
TTCGTGACTTCTTAACTCTGGATATTGAGAAACAAAGTAAGAATCGAGTGCCCTTAGTGGCTACAAGAAAGTCCACTGCTTTTCTTGCAAGCTGCTGTTGATTATCGCCCGTTGCTTTTGGATTGATAAATAACATTTATATCCATTCACATTATTTCTAGCCATCTATACCCCTCATCTACGAAATATCCTCTATAGCCACCCCATTCTTCCGCTAAAATAAAAGCTCCATATGCTCACTATTACTTGCCCCCGCTTGAAATCAATACATAACATGAAAATCACACGATAGATTAAAAACCAGTCACCACCATCATCGCTGTTGCACCCATTCATTTTTTGTGATGTGGTGTTTTCTTTTGAGTGTACATGGTACTTCCATCCGCCAAATCTTATGCAACTTCCTAATTTCGTTCCCCAGTTGCGCCGCTACTTCCC
>NW_027123790.1:1801-9430 GCF_001457755.1 Trypanosoma equiperdum
CCCAGTGTACACGCTGCCGCGTTTCGTCGTCTCCGATACGTAAATGTTTGGGTTTTGTTTCTGGCGGCTGTGCCCCCAGCAAACTTTTCTTTTTCTGTTCCCACGCTTGGTCGTTAAATGTTGAAAAAATTTTTGCTGTGAAATTAACTGTCGGCAGTGCCACAATGTACAAATCCTCTATGTCGTCCGGCGGTTCTGGTGTGTCGCTCCGTTTTAAGTCTGTTGTGTTTGGTTCCGATGTGCACAGCTTGTAAATTTCGCAAAAGACAGAGAATTCTTTGCCGTTCTTTGTGGTCGTTGCGGCGCCAAGTTGAGCTACCAATAGTAGAAGGGCCAATGCTTTTGATATGGCGAATATAGCGCATCCCGAGCTTGCATACCCGTATCTGATCATCCCTAGCTTTCAGTCGTGACTTGAAAACTCTGTGGGTTCAAAAACGAAAAAATAGTCGAGCGGCCCCAGTGTCTACAAGGAAGTCCACTGCTTTTCTTGCAAGCTTCTGTTGATTATCGCCGGTTGCTTTTGGATTGATGAATACGATTTATATCCATTTACATTATTTTTAGCCATCTATATCCCTCATCTATGAAATATCTTCTTTTGACACCCCATTCTTCCGCTAAAATAAAAGCTCTATATGCTCACTATTACTTGCCCCACTTGAAATCAATACATAACATGAAAATCACACGATAGATTAAAAACCAGTCACCACCATCATCGCTGTTGCACCCATTCGTTTTTTGTGATGTGGTGTTTTTTTTTGAGTGCACATGGTACTTCCATCCGCCGAATCATATGTGAATTTGCAATTTCGTTCCCCAGTTGCGCCGCTACTTCCCTTTTATACTTTATGTGCTTCATGCTGTGCCACGTGTATGTGCATTCTGAATATTAAGGAAGAGTATCTATTGTTCTCTTCCTAGGCAATTCTTTCATTTGTAACTTAAATTGTCATTGTTCTTTCATTTGTTCTGCTTTAAATAATTATCTGATACCTTGTGCTTTGCCGCAGGTAAGCAACACAAAAAGCTGCAAAGATATACATTTCTCATGCCAAATGGCTAAAATATGCCGATTTATTCCCTCTGTGTTAGATTTACTTGTATTGTTTTACGTCACCTCATTTCTAATCTACTAAATAAGCTATTTAAGTTGTGCCCACACACCTGTAATGGATGGAACCTAGAAAAACAATGAAATTATTGATTCTATGAAATATCATTACTAATGTCGCCGTGTATAGAGACTAATAAATATAAATGTTTCTACACTGTCTTTTCAATGCAATAATTTTATTTTTGTCTCTTTTCATTTGCCATTTCTATGGTTTTCCGGATAGTTTTCAACATCTTTAAATGTATTGATAGTTTTGTGACTTTACGTATGTTTAGGTATAATCATTCTCTGCATACTTGTTTACTTCTCTCCAACTCCGAATTCTGTTCATAACTGCACTTTTACAAGAATTGTGCACAATTTATAAGCTAAATTCTCTACATTAGGTCGTTTTGCATCCATGGCGACGATTTCAGTAAAAATAATGTATTTTTCAAAGAGTTATTGAGAACATATTAGTAATAGTGGTTTTATATCTTTTGTACCCCTAGTGCTTGTTTGTGTAACATGTAGCGCTTTAAGTTGGTCTATACATTGCGTTTTTCCAATCATCATTTCCCCCTCGGGGTTAGGTCGTGTATCATAATACCCATCATCATGTTAAAGTTTGAGAGTATGCATATTACATCTCCTTCATTTCATTTCCTTTAAAAATAATCATCCTGGACACTCTCCATCCATATTTTTCACTTTTCCGTTCACTTACTCACTTACTCTGATTGCGCTCTTGTCACTGTTTTAAGTTTTTGTACTTTTTTCCATTTGATCTTCACCACCACCTTTGTAATATTAGTAAAAACACACTCACAATACATTAATATCATTATCTTTACTTTTTTCACTACTTATTATAACCCTAAATAATGTTGATTAAATTAAAAAATTTAAAATAGCACTCATATTTCATACAATATAGCGCTACTACTTTACAGACACAGGCCACAATGATATCTAATTTTAAATTTGAGTTTTTCAGTGGTTTTACTAAAAAGCGTTAAAATATATCAAATCTTGGAAAATTTGTTAATTATATTAAATTCTATCAAAGCAGCAAAATTACGTAAATTTTTATAAAATTGAGCAAAAAACCTCAATATTTAAGAAACTCATGTAAGATTCAGCATTTGCAGAAATTTTATTATTTGCAAGAATACTGTAATCTTTGTATTGTGTTCCCCCAAATTTGCATTTATGAGCTTTGGTGCAGTCTGGTTCCAATTTTTATGTGCACTTAGAGTCAGTTTTCTCATCTTTTCCTGTTTCTTGCCTTTATTTTCTTTATTTTTCACTTTTTTCAAGGTGCATTTTGGTTTATCTTTGGTTTCGTCGTAAGTATACCCTTTCTCCTTTAGTTCCTTACATTTTTCTTCGTCGTCTCCTGCTGAATTGCATTCTTTCTCTTCACTTATTTTTGCTTTCTTGTTTTCCTTATCCTCTTTTAGCTTTTTAAATTCAGCTTCCAGTTTTTTCAATTCGGCCGCTTTTGCTCGCATATAGTAACTCATAGTTGGTTGCAGTGTTTCTATTTATTTCACCGCATCGATCTCTTTGGTTTTGGCCCCAGTTGCGGTTATATCGGCCACTGTTTTTTTCTTTGCTACATTCCATATTTCTGTGGCGTTACTTCCATCAGCTTTAAATAACTCGGTTAGTTTGCTTTTGGCTGTCGTTTCGAAGTCTGTTTGTTTTATATCTGGGTTTGTGTCTTTAAGTGCGCGTTTTACCTCCGCTAGAGCTGTCGCGTCGAGTGCAGCTGCTTTTAGGAGTTCGTTGATATCGGTTGTTGCGATTGACGTTTCCTGTGCCTGCACTGCTAGTCGGTCAAAATGTACTTTTTCTAGAAGTGTCGTGGCTGCTGTTCTGTCTGACTTGTTTATTGTCTGTAGGCTTGACCTCGTTACTTGCTCGTTGCCCGTGATCTTTAGCAGTCCAAGTGCGAGCTCCGGTTGAGCTGTTGGTGAATGTCCCGCGCCGCCGCTGAGTGCCTGCTTTTTCCACATACCGCACTTGTTGCTGTCGCCGACACCGGTTCCTCCCGATACTGTGTCAATTTCGGCGTAGCCTGTGGCAGACAGTACCGCCGACGCTATGCTTGGCAGGCTCCCGTCGAGTTTCGGCCCGCTTCCGTTGCAGCCCAGGTCCTTTGCCGTTGCTGAGCCATCCGCCGTCGGCGTACCGTCCGAACCGAGGCAATACTCGCCCCCGGTCGCTCTTGTTTTTAGTAGTCGGATCGTATCTTCAATCCCGCCCACTGCTTCCATTGTTGTCCCCGCTGCCCTCAAAGCCATTGTCGTGAAAGCCGCCACTTTTGATGCTTTTGCCTCGGCTTGTGCTGTCAGTTCTGCGGCGAGAGCCACGAACGCTGTGTTTTTGTGTTTTGCGGTTCCTTGTTCTTCTGGTATTGACAGCTTTAGTGCAAGCTCCCGTCCTGCCTTGGCGCTGTCCTGTTATTTTTTTATTTTTCCATGTGCTATTGTCGAGATTTTCCTTAGTTCGCCGGCGACCCTACATAAAGGTTTCCACATCTTGTCTATAAGAGCCGGCTGAGCTGCGTCGGCATGGCGGCTGTACATAAAAACTAAAAGTGTCAGTGCCGCTGCTGCTTGGGCCACCGTCGCTTTCATCCCTTGTTTTGCAATCTTATCTTCGATGAAGAAACTTTATTTAGGTGACAATTAAATTTGGGTAATGACTGAATGTAAACAGGCAGTAAGGTGCCACATGCATGAAACAAACTACAATTTAGACTACTTTTCAAGGAAAAATTACCGCATAGCCACGTTATCGCGAAACTATAGTCTAGCATACTGTCTGCAAAGAGTCATTGGGTCTTCCACCTGTGCTATATTTCGCGCCGCCCCCTCAAAGACCGGAAAGTGCTACTTTTGCTCGTTAAGTATGCGTTTTCCTTTGAAATTCTAATCATTTACCGATTGCACTACTCTACCCACCTTTCCCTCTAATCTAAAAATTCCCTTTCTATCCCCTCTACTGTACCGCTAAAATAAAAAGATCAAATTCTCTCTATGCTCGTACAACTCCTTTACCTTTAAGTTTAACATTTTAATAGACTATGAGATTGAAAACTACTGCGCACACTATTGCCGCTGCAGCGTCTTATTCATTCCGCATAACATTTAGCGCATCACTTTTTTCTCTTCCTGTATCATTTTGTTGTATGTTGTGCTGCTCATTATTTATCAGTTTATACGGTGTTTTTTGTACCTATTTTTGCTTTTATGTCAGTAGTTCTGTTGATAAAGAAGAAACTTCATTATGCTTGTACACTGTTTTTAGTCACTTACTGATTGTCCCCTTCCTCAACCCCCTTTTTATAGTATTCACAATTGTCATGTTCGTGTTTGGAATTGTTCATATATCTAATCTCCATTTCCACCCTTCCGTTAATAGAATTATTCAGGTTCTTATACTCCCTCAAGTACTCTCTTCGCTCATTCAACCATTTCTACTGTTTTATTTTCTTCTACACCGTTACTCAATTTAGTCTCCCATATTTATTATAATATTCGGATATGCACACTCACGCAACACTCTCCTATCATTATTATTATTACTGATATTATTATACCATTAGCTAATATCCATTAAATAGATTAAATAAAGCAACTTTTCATAATATCTCCCATTTCGTACTTATCACACACTATTTTAATCGAGAAGTTACTATAATACTAAAATTTCATATGCTCAGGATTTTACAATGTGCACATTTTTCAATTTTTTAAATTTTTATAAAATTTAGCAAATTTGTAATTTTTATAAATTAGAGCATCAATCCTCATAATGCTACTGTGCTTATAAAGACAGCATCCATACTCCGAGACAATTTGTTATTGACGAGAAAGCTAGAATTTTTGCAAGCATTATTTTCCCATTTGCAGCCAGTATCCTTCTTGCAGGTTTCCTCTAATTCACCTGTGCATGTAGATGCTGTTCTCTCATCTTTAGCGTTTTCTCCGTCCGCTTTTGCTCTGGGTTTACAAGTATCCCCAACCAGCTCTCAACGTCCTTTGCATTCATCTCTCTTTTTGCCGCTGTATTCTATGTTTTGGTCTTCTTTTGCTGTTTTCTCGGTGCTGGCGTGTTTGTTTTTGAGGTGCTTTACTAGTGCCCTGGCTGATGCTTCACCTACCTTGTCTAGTGTTTCAAGTTTTTTTACTTCTGTGGTTTCTTCTGTTTTTTGCTTGCCGAGGTATGCTGGGTTATTGTCTATTGTGTCCCATAGATTGGCCTTAAAGTTTTTGCCATCGTCGCCATATCTGTAACTTGTCACTGCCTTTAGCCCGGCCCCTGTGAGCTCATCACCGGATTCTGCCTCTTCGTTTCCTTCAGTGGTTTTCGTTAGCAGCAATTTATATACCGTTTCTGATGCTACTGCGCTATAAGTTCGGATGTCCTTCCTGCAGTTGAGGCTCTTGATCTGAGCTGCTAGGGATCTTAATTCGAAGTGCACTTCCTCATTGGCTTTGCCTATTAGGTCCTGCGTAGCACTGCCCACTACTGCTGCTGCTGTGTTCATTGCCGGCCACGCTTGGGTTTCCCCTGCTGTTTTTGCATACTGCAAAGCGATTTCGATTTTGCCTTGCCCGGCGAAGTCGGTTCCTGCGCAACTGTTGCTCGGTGTGCTTCCTCCTTGGCACCTGCCTACTAAGTTTACCGCGGTTATCAGTTTGGGTGGCGCTTTTTCGGCGCTGTCGCCCTCCTCTGTTATTTCCCCTTGGTCGTCGTCATCTGATGTGTCGTTCTTGCAAGTCGCTGCTCCAAGCGCCCCTATGGTCGTCGTTAGGGCGTATCCGACGCCTGTGAGTTGCGCGTTGGCAGTCGCCAGCTGTATCGTCACTTTTGACTCGCCGGTCATGATGATATGCTGTGTTGCATAGAGTGTCGCTAACTGCTCCGTTCTTTTTAGCGTTCTGTCGTATGCCTCCCATGCATCCGCGAGTTGTTGCTCGCAGCCGGCTAAGGCGGCTCCTGTGGCTGCCAGTACTGGTGCTATTTTGCGTACTGTGTCGTCGTCTGCGCTTATCGCTGCTAGCATCATTTTGATCATGTCATTTTTGTTTTGTTCGTTCTGCCTTCGCCCTGCGTCCAGTTCGTTTTTTAGGGCTCCGAGTCTTTTGCGTAGCCGCGCTGCGCAGCCGCATAGTGTCTTGCACTCCTTGGCTTTGTCTGCTGCGCTTGCCACTGCGAGTGTTGCTGACACCAGTATCCAGGTTGTATACATGTCTTACGGCTTTGACTGTCGTTAGATCCGAAGGTGTGTACAAGGATAAATTTAGGCACGCGCAGCTGCAAAGAATGCGCAGGTTTTTTGAGTTAGTGTTAGCGGGTGAGGAATCTGGTTAAGGAACGTACAGCAATCGCGAGGGCAGGTGCATTTATATTCCAAGAGAAAAGATTGCTAAAACCTGGTTACAATAAATGTAGAGAACAGGTCTGGTAGTTCGTGCCAGACCATTTGCTTATTGCGTTTTTTCTCGACTAAAAACAAAGTCCGCCATAAAATACCATTGATCGCTTCCTTTTGACTCATGTGCTGCACTTATTTCCTTATTTTTTAATAATTTGCTATCAATGTGGCTACATGCACTGCTTATACTTAATACTACAGGAATTTTTGGACAGCTATAGGGAAATTGGCAGTCCCTGCTAACTTCTAAAATAGTCCACTCAGTCAAGGCCCCGAATCTCCACCTTTTAAATTTAATCTATACCATCTTATACCTACATCTATAACACTTAATATTCATGGTTTCTATGTTAATTTAATGCGGTTCAACTCCTTCTGCCTTGATGCATATTCAATGAAGATATAACGCTACCGCTTCTCCAGGCAAATTATATTGGACATTTCGCGGTGTTCTTTTGACTTATTGTCTTTTCTTTAAATTTTTTCAGGAATTATTATCCCAACTGCCATCTTTTGCGTTTAAATTTTCTTTATAATATCCACTACTGCGGCTTCACTGTGTATACTTATATGAATTGTACCTTCCTTTGATTACTTCAGCACTTTTCCATTGATGCAGTAGGGGAGAGGCGGAGTATCGTGTGGAACTTTCTGTTCCTCATATAAAGTTCATCGCGACATGCATACGCGCGCTATCACATGCAGTTACTCTGGTTCTATTTTTTACCACAGTAATCTATTGGAACTTTTATTTTTAAAAAATTTTCTTCCAATAATATCATATTTTCTCCCACAACTGTTAGCCCATGTTAATATACCCGATGAGAAGAATGCTTCGTCATTATTTCTCCTTTACTTTACATTTTCCTACTCCTGCTGCCACTTAGCGTTATGCTTTCCCATCATATAAAAAACTAATGACACCGCTATTTCCTCTGCAGTAACATCTGCCAATTTTTGCTTAAATGTGGAGCACAGCCACCTCTTTAATCATTTTATTATGTGCTTGCCTCTTGCAAATTACGTTGTTATAATTTATGTTTTACTTTTTCTTTCGTATATCGCTTCCTCGGCTGAA
>NW_027123790.1:9440-12193 GCF_001457755.1 Trypanosoma equiperdum
ACTCCAATTGTCCTGGACACTGGGTTCAATCTCTACCCCATTGTATCTTCTATCAACCTTTTTGTATAATGATACCAATAGTCATATCTGTGTTTGAAACCGCACATTTCATGTTTTATTAATATCTTTTTCCCTCATTCCTATTTCTCCATTGTCATTGTTATAAGTATTTGTATTTAGGCCATTTACTTTTCCTTTACCGCCACTCTTATTATACTACTGGCATACACACACTTACAACACATTCTCCCATCACTATTATTATTATTATTATCTTTATGATTACAGTTACAACTCTAACTTTATATCCATAAAAAATGTAAAATAAACTAAATTAATATATTACTCATTTTAATATACAATTACCCTACTACATTCTACACACAGGTCTCTAATACAACCAAAATTTTACAAGTTCATGTTTTTTTAAAAATTTTAATGAATTGCATGTTTTTCAAATTCGCAATTCAAAAGTGTTAAGATATATCAAATTTTATAAAATTTTAGCGAATTCTCTCATAAAAAAAATTTCATAAAATTGAACAAAAAAACTTGGAAGAGTAAGACTATAAAAACAGAAACAATCAAAGCCAATTGCTTGTTTACGAGAATACTACTATTTCGGCATTTTCCTGTATCCTTGCCATCCTCATTATCTTTGTCTTTTCTAAATGCGCAATTTTGTTTGTCGCCTGTTTTGTCATTTTGACAGGCAGTTTTATCATTTCCATGTTTTGTACACCCAGCTGTACCTGTTGCACATGCTTTTCGTGTCTCTCCTGCTTCTTCTTCTGGGTTTTTTGTTCCCGCTTTAGGGTTGCATTCCTCTTTTCCATCTTTTTCTTCTCATTCACATGGATCAGTACATGTTGGTCGCTCCCTCTCGCTGCATGCTGGCGTTATTGATTCCTTTGCCTGCGCAGATGGTGACGCTTCTGTCTGGCGGTCTTTTTGAATTCCTAAGGTGGCGTAGACTGCCAAGCTTTGTGTTGTTAGGCTGTGTATTAATGCGTTGTTGGCGCTAAGCTGTAGTCTCTGTTTTTCTGCTTCTAGTAGAAGTTTTTTTGCTTTAAGAAGTTGTTTTACCCATGGGATCGTTGTAATATCTTTGCCTTTGATTACGCCGTTATAGTTTACTCATGCTTTGTTCGTGTCACTGCCGTCGCATGTGTCGTCAGCGTCACTGCCTCCGATAATGTTTTTCGGTTCGTCCCCTGTTTTCGCCGATGTCCCGAATAAACCTGCAAAGCCAGCGAGTGCCGCATCTATTTTTGCTGGTAAGACGAAGTCGTCGTTTTCCCGCTTGCTACATTTGCCCTTTAGAGCCTGAAATGCCGCTGCCGCCCCCGACGCGGTGTTTTTCCCGCCATTGCTGTAGCTCGTTATTCCGCCTGTGTGGCCGCAGAGGTTGGTGTCCGTTGTCGCCGCGCAAAGGCAGGCGATGTCGCTTACTAGGGCCTGCCCTTGCTTACCCGTGCCCCCTTTGCTGCAGTGGGTCTCGTGCTCTCCGTATACGGCCTCATCGTCGTCGGCTTTTGTGGTGTCCCCTGTGATTGCGGCTTTTAGGGCTTTTTTTGCTTCGCTGTGCAGCGTGCGGATCGTTTCGACTGCTGCTGTGTTGCGTGATCGCGTCGCGTCTGAAGTGTCTTTTATTTTCTGCATTGCGTCGCGTAGCGTTTGTCGAAGATTGTCATTTGAATTTCTTGTGAAGGTTGGTTTCCTTGTGGTCGGATCGACAGCTTGCAGGTGGGCTTTCTTTTCCTTCTACTGCTGCTCGTTGTATGTTGAGAAGTTTTTTTTGTGAGAAATTGGCGTCCGGCAAAGAAATCAAATACAAGTTTTCGATCGTGTTGTCTTATGTGGGTATGTCTGAGCTAATTAGGTCAGTTGTGTTTGTGTCAGCTGTTGCTAGTTTGTACATGTCGCAATACACTGCGAATTCCCGTCCATTTTTAACTGCCGCGCTTTCTGCTAGAAGTGCGACATAAATAAATGATAGTGTCAGCTCTGTAAACATCTACTTACCCTATGAGCTGTTTTTGCGATGCTTGTTGCTTTAGTTTAAAATGAATAAAAATGAGCTGGTATGTTCAGACTTTTGTTGCCTCTTAAACTTGTAAAGCTTGCGAAATAATTTATACAGCTGCTACTGTAGCTGAGGGTGTTCCCAGTGGGGTTGCGTATAATCAACCTGTGATGAAAGATTATAGTTTTCGCTTTGTTGGTTTTTTTGTATGCCGGCTTGTTGCTAAACTAGTAAACGAAATTATTAGTTTTGTGTTGGTTACCTGTTAGTGTTTCGAGCAAGACCAGTTTTTTGGTAAGTATTCTGCAATCTGGTTGTCACTTCTCTCTGTCACATAAATTCTAATCTCTCTAAAGATGCGCTGATGTCATTGTTACGACCGTTGTTGCTTCTATTATGCAGTTGATCTTGTCGACACTGCATTGCTTTCAGCTATTTGGGCTGCTGGAAGCCTGTGGTATCTGGATCGTTCACGCGTAAGAAGCCATTTGATTGTCATAGTTACTTTACATTTTTCCTGGACACGATCCCAGTTATGCTGTCCGCTACGGTTTCGGGTATTTTAGTTCGTTCCACGTTGAAGCAGGTATTGTCAGACACGTTTTTAGGGAGGGGTTGTAGCCTTTCAAAGCATGTTGGCATTTGGGAGTGAATAAGAAGGGTTTTTTAATTTGTGCCGCTGACTTTTGTAAATCACCTAGATACGCTTCTGACGACTGACGGTGCC
>NW_027123792.1:0-832 GCF_001457755.1 Trypanosoma equiperdum
ATTTTAAAAACAATAAACAATAAAGAAAAAAAAAGAACAATAATAACAATAATGATGATGATAGTGATGATGATGATGATAATAATAATAACTGTAATAATATTAGTAGTAATAATAAAATAATAAATGTATAAATTTATATTGATATATTTAATTAATTATTTATATATATATATTTTTTATATGAGTGGAGGTGGTGAGTGAACTAATGGAAGACCGAGAGATATTTTCTTCATTCCCTCATTTCTTTGTTGTTCTTTTTCTTTTTTTTTTTCCTTCTCTTTTTCACTTTATTTCGTCTTGAGTTGTCTCATTTATTTTGCTCGAATGCACCCATGAGAAAAACGAACAAAACGGGAGAAATATTTCCCTTCATATCATAAATATTAGTTTTCTTTTTTCCTCTTTCCCTTGTTGTTTTCCTCCTTTAAAATGAGAATATATATGAATTCATTTCAGTTCAATTCATTTGTTTTAAAAAAGTCTATTCTTGTTCTCGTTCCTCCTCCCGTCTTTGCTTTTTTTTGTTTTTTTTGTTTTGTTTTTTAATTCCTTTACTTTCATTCTTCCGGATTTTTGCCGTATTGGGAATTTGTTTGAAAAAAAAACGAAAGAGGGAAAAAGAATCGTTTGATTTAATATAATAAAAACAATAATAATTATTATTATTATTATCATTAAAGAAAAAGAAAGAAAGAAAAGCGTACACTATGAACGGGAAAGTAACAATAGAGAAACAGAAACAAAAACGGATCCCAAGAGACAATGACAGGGAAAAAAACAAGATGATGGGGGAAAAGGTAAAACACACGCAACAACAAAAAACTAAAAC
>NW_027123792.1:863-1632 GCF_001457755.1 Trypanosoma equiperdum
GACAGAACAAAAACAAATAATATCGAACAGAAACAACGAGAAAAAAAAAAGAAAAAAGAAAAAAAAAAGAGAGCCCGAACATACACAACAAAAATAAGAGAGGAAACGGAGGTAAATAGCGCGCGCGGGGGGGAACAAGTGATAAAAAGAAAAAGAAATGAACAGAGAAAGACAAGAAAAAAAGAGCAAAGAAAAAGAGAACAGGAAAGGAAAGGAAAGGAAAATGAAGTGAAATGAAATGAAATGAAGGAAAAGAAGGTGGAACGAGAAGTCAACGATTGAAAAATTTATTTGAATGTCGTGGGAAGGTAAAACGGAACGGGGGACACAAGAGATTAAACAAGATAATACAATATAATCAATAATAATAATAATACAATATAAAGTGACGAGTTAAGAGAGGAAAGGGATCGAAGAAAGAGTTGAGGGTAATGAAGTAGCCATTAATTTACATAAGGATATGTTACATCCCTCTTTTTATTTTCCGCTTCGTTTCTTTCGCCTCTCTCTTTCCCACAGCTTCGGCATTCCTTTCTATTATTCCTACTCATCTCCCTCCTCTGCTTCATTACCTCACTCTCTTCCGTGTCTGCTCTAGTTCTTTTCATTTCACACTCCATTTTTTTTTTTAAAAAAAGGGGGAAAAACATTATTCTTATTATTATTATATTTTCATTTTCATTTTCCTTTTTTTTCATTGGTCACATTAAATGCGCACATCTCCCCGCATCCTGCGCCCATAACTCTTGTCTCTCTCTCTCTCTCTCTC
>NW_027123792.1:1655-2109 GCF_001457755.1 Trypanosoma equiperdum
CTTCTCCACACATACACACTTCAGTCCTGTATATCATTATCACAATATTATTCATATATTCATATATTCATATCCGTATCCATCATCAATATTCTTCACACAATCAATCACGTACCTGAATCCTTCATTAAATCTCTCTGGTAAGCAACAAAACAATAACAGTAATAATAATAATAATAATAATAATGATAACAATAACAATAGCAGTGATAATAAAGCGCACATAACAATAAAAACGCGTGACATTCCTCTTGTTTCACTATATTTTTCATTACAAAAATATACAACATTCCTTGTTCCTTCCCTGCCACCCCTAACCCACCCCGCCGTACACACGTACACCAAATTCACTACAACGCGCACATTTGCAAACCTTCTTTTTATGAACTTTCTTCTCCAACCATTTGTGCTCACTATGTTCTAATCACCGAATCCATTTCCTTTCCTTTCCTTT
>NW_027123792.1:2151-4570 GCF_001457755.1 Trypanosoma equiperdum
AACTCCCCTCCGTACACTCTGCCATTTCCCTCTTGTTATTATTTTCTTTTTTAAAAAAAAAAATCATTTGCCCCCTTTCTTCCTACTCCTCTCCTCCTCCTTTTGATCCTCTTCTAAAGGCACACAGAAGCACGAACGCAGACAAGTTTCCGAAAAGTGGGAACCCCTCCCGTCCCCCAAATTAAAAAAACAAACAAAACAAACAAACAAAACAAAAACGAAAGCGAAAACGAAACAAAAACGAAAACGAAAACGAGAAGAAACGGAACGGAGCGAAACGAAATGGAACGAAGGGTACACAAACTCGTAACCCACACACATACACACCCTTCGTATTCTTTTATAGTCATCTGTGTGTTACAAAAACGGCACAAATGAGCCGGGGGCATGCAGGCGGTGGTCCTCATCACCAGACGGAGTCGTCACGTGGCACAACTCCGCCGCGCCCAAATTCTCCAGAAAATCAAGCGATAATGATGAATCGGCGTCATACACATCACTACTGCTCGGATGCGGACACATCGTTGGCTCCACATCATCTTTTACAACCGGGCCGACCTCCACTGCAGAAGAAGAAAGAGGAGCAGGAGCAGGAGGAGGAGCAGGAGGAGGAGCCGTAAACGAAAACCCCGTGGAATCT
This sequence comes from Trypanosoma equiperdum, assembly GCF_001457755.1. Taxonomy (NCBI): domain Eukaryota; phylum Euglenozoa; class Kinetoplastea; order Trypanosomatida; family Trypanosomatidae; genus Trypanosoma; species Trypanosoma equiperdum. The sequence goes on from NW_027123792.1 coordinate 2,792, forward strand.
ACAAGACCCGCTAACGGATCTGTGGGGAATGGCGGCGGTTGTGCAAAGGACGAAAAGATGTCCACACGCTGCTGCTCGGATGATGAACCCTCAGAAACGGATGCAAACCCCTGATGTGAACAATTGCCGCCTGTGGCTCCCATATTTGCGGATTGACTTTGGCCCATAACACCAACCGGAATGGTGGAGCCGGCCTGATGCCAAAACATTGGAGTCCTCAGTGCCATTGCCTGACCATTTACGCCTACGCCAACGTTTAGAACGGGTTGAGGCACAAAAACACCGCCCTGTGGGATCATAGTCGGAAAGACGGCAAAAGCGCCTCCCGGGAAGCCGCAAGCATCGGTTCCGAGCGAAAAAAGTCCCGGAAGGCCACCTGGTGTGTCAATACCGAGTCCACGAATATCCCCTCTCGCGGAACCATGGCCCGATATCCCTAATGACTTGTTACTTCTAACGCTGCCACTTGGACTACTGCGACTGACGCTGCCATCGTTGTTTTGATTTGTGTTGCCATTCCGTCCCCAAGCGCTGCGGCCACTTTGTGCGTTGTGACTGCGTCCATGTCTGGGGTTATCCTCCGCAAGCTTCACCATAAGGGGAATTTTTCCACAACTGTGAAAGGGACGAGTGTTGTGGATGGCCTCAGCTGCCCTCTCAGCGACTCCGTCGGTGTGGAACGTAATGAAGGCGATGCGACGTTCCAAGTGGCGACCGGCGTTTGGCGTGGTGTCTTTATGTATTGACACGCCCTTCACTGGACCAAACGCGCTGAACACTTCAGTTAGATCGGCGTCACTGACATCCAAAGGAATGTTACGTACGAATAACTTCACAATTTTCTTTCGGGCCTCGCCTACGGGAGTGTCGTCGTGTTGCCTCTTCGCCCATTGAACAACCATCGAGCGGCCCTCCAGCACATAACCCGTTAGAGCCTCCATCGCCGCCTGTGCCTGTTCTGTTGTGGCGAAACGCACAAAAGCCGTTCCGAGACTGTCACCCGTATGAATATTTCGCATTACAGCCGCAGAAAGAATTTCTCCATATGGCGAAAATAAATCTACCAACTCATTTTTCCCTAACAAATGGGGAATATTGCTCACAAAGAGATTTGTCCTACTTTGAGATTCCGCACGGGAGTCCGCAGCCGGGGTGACGGTAGGAGTACCAGCGGTACCGGCTCGCAAACTCGCAACAGGAACATTGCTGCTGCTGCTATGGCTTCCACTACTGCTCGTTCCCGGACCGCTTTCATTATTCAATGGCGTTTTGCCACTTCGACCCTCATCATCCAAACCAAAGAGTGGCAGCGGCACATGCGCAGATGTGGTGGCTAAACCCTTAAGAGCAACAGCAACAGCAGCAGTTGCATTTGCATTCGCAGTAGTTGTCGGCGGTGGTACCGTCTCCACGTCACTCACCGCTGAGGCATCCAAAATCCGTTGCTGGGACCGCTCAATTGCATGAACCAACTGCGTCCCTTCTTCAAAAGGAACTTCCATGACTCACCCTGCAGTTGGGGTTTGTTTGTTGCTGTTGTTGTTGTTGTTGTTTTTTACTATTCTCTCTCAGACACACACACACGCAAACTCACACGCAAAAACGCAAACAAATACACAAACAACGCCCTCTCGTATTCCCTTGAAGGTTATGCGCACTTGCTTTTATCTGTATGTATAGTTTTGGTACCACACTCCCTCTTGTGTGTGAAACCTCCTCTTCACCGTCCCACAGCTATATCACCTGATGTTGCTGTTTCTCCTCCTCTTCTTTTTTTTT
>NW_027123792.1:4583-4975 GCF_001457755.1 Trypanosoma equiperdum
CGTCACGCTCCTTAACTGCCTCACGGAACCCTCGTGAGTGAAGGGTGAAAGGAGGCTGTGCGGCTGCCTCTCGCCTGTATTGTGAAGTTCACTCACGCTCAAAAACCGCTGCGAGTGATTTCAGTCACTTCTCAGATCGTTTGTTGTTGTTGTTGTTGGTGTTGGTGTTGGTGTTTTTTTTTTTCTCTCTCTCTCTCTTCCTTTGCAACCTTTTCAGCTATTTTGTGGTGGTTGCTGTATTTGTCTCCCTTTATTAAATGCGTATATGTTATTTCTTCTCCCTTCTTGTGTTTGCAGTTGTGTCAACTACACTCACCCTTTAAGAGCAAAAGAAACACAAGACAAAACAACAACAACCAACCAACCAAAATATGGTATTGAAAAAAAAAAAA
>NW_027123792.1:5042-5191 GCF_001457755.1 Trypanosoma equiperdum
CGACCCTCCTTTTGCTCTTCTTTTTTTTCTTTTGTTGCTTCTCACGTGACACGCCCACTTTCACTTTTGTGTGTGTCCGTGTTATTCCGCTTCTTTTTTTTGTGTGTGTGGGGGGGGGGTGCTGCTGTTGTTGTATCTTTTTTTTTTTT
>NW_027123792.1:5255-5350 GCF_001457755.1 Trypanosoma equiperdum
TATTTACTTATAAATACACAAGTACAAATACAAGTAAATGAATTCCCTTTTCCCCTTTCGCTTTTATTTATTTATTTTCTTCTCTCTCTCTCTCT
>NW_027123792.1:5362-5622 GCF_001457755.1 Trypanosoma equiperdum
GTTCTTTTCTTTTTCTTTCTCTCTGCCTTTCCACTTTCCTTCCCTTTCTTTTCGCACTATTTTATTTGTTTTGTTTTTGCCTTTGCCTTTTCTTTCTTTAATTCGATCACTTCCTTCCTTCAGTTTCCTTCTTTGTTGTTGTTTTGTTTTTGTTTTTTGTTTTTAACTCTGGACGGAAATGTCGCTGCTGCTGTTTAATTTATTGTAATTCCTTCGCTGATATGTAAAGAAGAAAACAAAACAAATGATTTTTTTTTTTT
>NW_027123792.1:5647-6805 GCF_001457755.1 Trypanosoma equiperdum
AAAAGAGAAGAGAAGAAAAGAGGGGGAAAATGAAGAGAAGCACATGTACTTAAGGGAGTTCAACCATAACAAAATCAATAATATTAATATCAATAATAATAAAAACAATAATAATAACGGAAGCATTTAACAATTATAATAGCAGGAAATAAATGGTGACACAATTAGCAGTAGTAATAGTAGCTGTTTTTTTTTTTTGTTGTTGTTGTTGTTTTGTTTTTGAGTGAGGAGGAACAACTGTGAAAAGAAAATAAAAAGGAAAGAAAGGGAAAACTTTCCCTCACACACCCCCCCCCAAAAAAAAAAAAAACATACATTTCCGCTCATATATATATATATATATATGTTTCTTTTTTTTTATCTTGTTTTTTTTTCTTTCATTTCAGAGGAGCTATCAACAACAAAAAACAAAAAAGAAAAAAGAAGGGCGATTAAATAACAAATAAGGTTCAGGCAAAATAAATATAATAAAAAGAAGAGAAAATAACTTCACGTATTGTATTTGTCGGCCAAATGTTTTAAAGCACCCTAAATAAGATAAAACAAATCACTTCGGTCTTTTGTTTTCCTTTCATTTACTTCTACTTTTTTCTTTTTTTTTGTTTTATTTTTTTTTTTATTTTCAACTTCTTCTCGTCATTATTTAACATGAATGAATAAATAAATAAATATGAATAATTTATTTTTGATTATTTCTATTCTTTCTATTATTGTTATCGTTTGTTTATTTCCTTTTTCTCCTCCGCTTCCGAGTGCCGTGAATTTGAAATATTAATTTATTTTTCTTTTTATTATTTATTTTTCGGGGAGAGGGACATAACAAGACACCGAATAAATAATGATATTACAATAATAATAATAATAATTTTAATTTTAATATAATGGTGAATAAAATTTTTTAAAAGAAACAAGAAGAAAGAACACGGGGACAGGCAAAAACAACAACAACAAATAACTATTATTTGAGAAAAAAAGAAGGGGAAATGAAGAGAGGACCGCATCACGAAAGCAATGATAATAAAAATAGTAATAATAACAACATAAATAATAATATAATAAAATTAAAAAGGTGCGCGGAATCGTTACGGAAATGAACTGAGTAGTGTCCACATTTCCCTCAATAATTCATTTATTCACTCATTTATTTATTTATTTATT
>NW_027123795.1:0-1599 GCF_001457755.1 Trypanosoma equiperdum
AGATTGATTGAGGGGCGTGCACGTTAAATGCAAAATGAAAAATATATATTTTTTAAAAATTCTCAAAATTATACATTACCATGAAAAGACCTTAAAATATATCAAATTTTAGTAAATTCTTTAAGCATGTCAAGTTTCATAATTTTTGAAAAATATCCTTGCATTACTTATAATTCTACCAAACTTGCAAATGCTGCAGCGATCAGAGTCAATTTATTATTGACGAGAAAGCTGAAATCTTTGCAAGTTTCAGCCTCCCATTTGCAAGCAGTAGCTTCTCCGCACTCTTTCTCTCCTTTCCCCTTGCATTTCTCCTCTTTCTTGTCTTCTGTTCCTGCTGCTTGGGTTGCTTGTTTTACTGCTTTTACTGGGTCTAATGAGCATTTCCCCTTGCTTTTGTCAGTTGAATTCTCGTTCCATTTGCAGGGGGCTGTACATTTCTCGCTTGATTGGTGTTTGCTGCAGTCTACCTCGGTTGGGGTTTTTGTTGAAGGGTTATTGTTCGCTTGCTGTGTTTTGCGTTGTTCGGCTGCTTCGGATGCTGCCTCGATGTAAGCATTCCTAGCCTGTTCTGTAAGAATTTCTATTGTCTGCTTTGCCTTTTCCGCTGCTAATGCCACTTCCTCGGCATTTTTTAGGTAGGTGGCCGCCACCTCCAATGCTGTTACCCACGGTATACCCGGCTTGTTTTTCCCAAGCTGCAGTAGATAATTGACGCACATTTTCCAGTCGGCCCCGTCGCAAGCTGAGGTTGAAGTCTCGCCGAGGGTGAATTTTTCGTTTGTTGCTGTGTTCTCTGCGTTGCCCCTCCCAATCTGCGCAAAGAACGCCGTTGAGTTACGGTGAATTAATTCACTCGTTATAAGTTTAGGCTTTGGAAAAGTTGCGCAGTGCGCCTCTATTGCTGTCCACGGCGCCGGCGCATCTTCTTCTTTGCTGCCGCCGGCGTCTAGGCGTCCCGTTAAGCCGTTACCACAGTCTTTTTCGGCTATGGCTCCTTGTATGATGCACAGGCAAATCAGATCGGCTGTTATGCTACTACCGACGTTTTCTTGCCCGGCTGTTGTGTCACCGCAGATGTCGTGTCGCTCCTTCTTGAAATAGGCCGCATCGAAAGCTTTTTTGCTTGTTCCAAAAGCTGCTTCCGCCATATTTGTTTTTGCTGCTTCTTTTGTTGTTACCGCTGCCGCTTCTTCGCTATAGTCGGCGGTCAGATCCTGTTCCCTCGCTAGAAGCCGTTTTATTACAGCATTTTCCCGCAGCCTCTCCCTTTCGAAGCTTATTCGTGCATAGGGTTTTAAGCCGTCGACTTCGGTTGAGACTATAGCTTTATTCTTGTCTGCCCATTGTCGCAATCCTTCCTCGTTCTGTTTGCCGCCGGTATCTGTGTAGTACCCGTCCTGCATTTCGAAGAAAGAATCAGTAGACGTCGACACGTCTAATTTCTCGAGCTCAGAGACGGTCTCTGCAGCTGGTGCGAACGTTTTTTGCTTTTTTTACCATGTCCTTTTGCTTTTTTAGGTTGTAAAGGTTGCAAAGCAGTCTGAACTCCACTGCGTTGGCTAAGGCCGCTGTATTCGCTTGCTTGTTTACGCCAAA
>NW_027123795.1:1609-2164 GCF_001457755.1 Trypanosoma equiperdum
GCGAACACCTTCAGCATCTAGATAGCTATTAGAGTTCGAAAAGGTGAAAGAAAAGAGTCAATATGCGGCAGCGCTGGGGTAGCCGTTTAAACAGGTCTGCTGTTTGCAACTCGGTGATAATGCATTTTCCGCTTTTTTCTGTTTATCCCTGTATTTGAGGCTGCTTTACTCTCTGTAAACTTAGTATTTCTTTTTTCTTATCGATTTTAATTTATTTTTCTTTATCTTCTATTTTTTGATTCTATCTACTATGATACAGGAAACTTACCTCTAGAAATCATCCAAACCATTCTATATCTAACTTATTAACCTTTACAGCCGTTAATTTGCTCTATTTCGAGTGACAGAATATCTTATTGCCGCTTATACAATAAAAAAACTAAAGTTACTGCTTCTCGCGAGTACGATTGGGTCTTTTTTGTTTGCAAGCATCCGATATCATTTTGCTTTGACGCCGTTTTAGACATTAATTTGGGGGCGCCAAACACAACTTCCTTTTCATGTATTATTTAGCTTATGCGCTTCGCTAGATGTGCGGCCGCGACGCCTTTTATG
>NW_027123795.1:2283-3768 GCF_001457755.1 Trypanosoma equiperdum
TTGGTGGTGGTTTCCCTTCTTGTTTTAGTCAAAATTTTTTTCTGCCTCAGTTTCGCATTCTTCAAAGCTGGATATTAGGATCCGCTACCAGATTGCAAAAACACAGTTTCATCAATTTCAGCGGTAATATCTATCTATTTTATGTTAAATGTGGCCACCAATTTTATACTGTACTATGTTTATATGCGCTTTGCTGTGTCATGTATCCTGGTAATCTATCATCGGTTTTCCTTCCCTTTCTTATAATATTACTGCTTCTGCGGGTAACGTAGCGACTTCATTTGTCCTATACACTGAATTCTGTCTCTTCTTGATTGCCCCTTCCATCATCTCTCTGCATATAGTGATGCATGCTGTCACGTGTGTTTGTTCAAAAGTGCGCGTATTAAATCTTATTAACTTTCTCAGTCATATTTCTTTCCCATAATACTATTTCTCGTCCCCCTTTCAACTTTCTTTCACTCAATTTCTACAATTTCACTTCTACCTTTATTTAGAGTGCTACTATTTTGTCAGTGCGTTTACTCTTTAGCACAACTTTCATCATAATGTTAGTATATACAAACTTACAGCACACTACTACAATTATTATTGTTCTTATCGTAATGCAAACAAGTATTCATATAATAAACAAAATATAAAAAATGGGAATACCATTAATTTTTCATACCTTATCATCACACTGCTTTGCACCCATGGTCCACTATCATTTACATTTTACTATATTTTTTAACGTTTTTGCCACAAAATGTTAAAATATATCAAATTTTACTAAAATAGCAAATTCTTTCAAAATAGTAAAATTTCATAAATTCCATAAAGTTCAGAAACAATCCTTAAAATTTTTAAATCTTTAAAATGCTACCAAACTCATAGAGGCTGCAGAAATTAGAGTCAATTTCTTATTTAAAAGAATACTGGAATCCTTGCAAGCATTATTTTCCCATTTGCAGTTATTGTCCTTTTCGCAAGCATTTTTGTCTGTTCCATGTTTTGCACATTTCTCTTCCTTCTTTCTATCTTTCCCATCTTTCTTTGCTTCTTTTTCTGCTTCTTTTTGTACTGTTTCTGTGAGTTTGCACTTTCCTTCTGTCTTATTCCATTCGCACCCGTTTGTATTGCCGCATTCAGTCTGTTCTTTCTCTTCGCATTTTACTGTCGGTTGCTTTGTTACGTCGCAAATTGCCTGTTTTAGCTCCGTGCTTCCTAATTCGCAGGCCGTTGCGTTGAGAAGCGCTGTTTTTCTAAATGAGGCGTCCCGAGCTTCGGGCAGTTGTGCTTCGCTTTTGCCCTTGCGGTATTTTTTTATTAACTCTCGGATTTGACCTGTTGTTTTTGCTGTTATGGTTTGCCTTGCCGCCTGCCACGATTTAGTGATTGTGCCTTTTTCAATTACTACGACCGGGCAATTTCCGCTGTCGTCTGTTGTAAACTGCATTAGTTGTGTTTTCCGTTCGCTTTCGCTGCTGAGCGCCGCATTTAATG
>NW_027123795.1:3778-5791 GCF_001457755.1 Trypanosoma equiperdum
TGCCCGAATCGTAAGCCGGTGTTTTTGACCAGCTTCTTTCCCTCGTCGCGCGTGATGGGATTGCCTGCAGCTGCTCCCAGTCTGATAAGACCTGCCATGATGGGTTTAGATTCGCCGCCTGCTGTGCTTCCTCTAGCTACGTTGTGCAGCAGTTTGCAGGTCGTCCCCGAGCTACTTATTTGTTCGGCCGCGTCTGCAGGTAAATGTCGAGTGTCTTTTCGAACGTGACTTCCACTTTCTTTTTGTTCCAGGTAAAATCCTCGTAGTCGCCGCCGCTTTTGAGGCACCAGGTGGTTGCTTCGGCGCTGAGTGGTACTACTGTGAAGGCGGCTGTGCTGCTGAGACATTCGCTGTTACCGCTGTTCGCTGAATTTACTATTATATGCGCAGCTTCTTGTATATTGTCCCCGACTTGGGACGCCATCGCCGCGAGCTTTATGGCGCTGTCTAGGTTGTCACTTACAGTTGTGGTAGCAGCTACTGCTTCCTTCCGAGCTAGTTCGTCAAGTAAGGCGATTGCCGTTGTGTTTCAGTCAATTTTGTCGCGACCAACAGCTATAAGGTCGTCTGCCAATTCTCACAGTTGCTTTGAATTCGTTAGAAGCCTGCTGATCTCACTTGCTGTGTGGCCGCCTATCGAGCTAAATTCGGCTGCTACACTGCAGGCATTTTAAAGGTTATTGTGCTGGATTCCCAGTTTCGTTGCCGCTGTTAGTCCTTACGTTAATACAAGTAGTAACGCCGCTTGGCCTAGCATTATCTGTGCGTCTGTGCCAGTGAATTTGGTCTGCTCCTCTAAAGGCTTAGTAAACAGCAGGCTCCCTGTTTAGTGGCACTAGATTTCTGTCCCGTACTACACTTATTACCGTAAATTACGATTTGCTTCTGAAACAGGTTAGTTTGGGCAGTTTTTTTGCTGTTCTGTCTCCGCAAAGATGAAAGCGACGTGTTTGTTTCCACTTTCAGTTTCTTGATTTCTGCTGTGTTGTCGCATATTTTCCATGAGGTTTGACGGAAGATACGTGTTGGCCTGTGTTTATGTTTGCTGTTTAAGCGGTTTCCTATCAGTGTTTTAATATTTCAAATTTTTATTAACATTTCTTACAATGTTCCAAGGATAGTTTCTCCTGCGATATCAAAGCGCTGCTTCCTCACGCTATCTCAGTTCGCTGATGAAGTAAGAACACTATATTCATTCTATAAATAACTTTCATCCACTCTTTCTAGCATTAGAAGGCTGCAAAAGGAATATAGACTACAAATCTTACAAGCTGTGCTGCTGGTTCTATTCATTTCTGTGTAAAATACGGCGACTCACCTTCTCATACTCCTAAAATTTCATTTTCATCCGTAGAGCAGTATGCTGTCGCGCATTCTGTTTTTCTTTCTATATTTTGTTTTTAAATATTTCGTCTGCTGCTGTTTCTTCTTTTCATGCCGTAGCAACCACATTTGCCCTGAAAACTGAAATCTGCTTGTGCTTCACTGCTCCCTGCATAATCTCCTTGTGTGTCATGATACACATCGTCATTTTTGCCTTGGAAGGTGTGTATATTCCGTCTTCCACTATCCTTCTGTTTTACCTTTACTTTAGTGATATTTCTTGTGGTCTCACACTCCCCCTTTGCTTACAACTATCGCAACCTGCAATTGTTTTCATTGCTTTTTTTATAGTGTCCACTCGGTTCACACCAATACTCTTATTATAATATTAGCATATACACACTCATAACACACCACTATTATTGCAATACAATATTGCTATTATAACCCAAGTTAATGTCCATTAAGTAAGCAAGATAGAGAAAATAGACCATATTAGTATATGACTCATTTTTCATACCTTACAACCATAGTGCTTTTCACCCATAGTCCACTGTCATACCTAGTCTTCATATTTTTGTATTTTTTCTATTTTTAAAATTTACATCAATGAATGCTAAGACATATCACATTTTAGCAAATATAACAAATTCTCTCAAATTATAAAGTTTCATAAACTTCTTAAAATTG
>NW_027124238.1:0-156 GCF_001457755.1 Trypanosoma equiperdum
TTTCTCTATTGTTTTGCTTCCTGTTTCTGTTGTGCTTTCTGCTCCTGCTTTAGTTTTGCATTTATTCTCTCTTTCATCATATGTGCAGCTCTCTTGTGGGGACTCTTTTTGGCTGCCGTTGTACTTTTCACATGCCTTTTTTTCTTCTACAGTTGG
>NW_027124238.1:178-337 GCF_001457755.1 Trypanosoma equiperdum
TCTGTTAAGCGCCAGAGCTATTTCCGTCAAAGCAAAAAGCTGGGCTTTCCTCAATTGCATTGCGTCAAGTTCTGTTTCTGCCTGTCGTAGTTTCTCTGCCCACGCTGGTCCTGCTTTGCCGTCTGCTAAAGCGGCCGCGTCATACTGAACACATTTCCC
>NW_027124238.1:347-1260 GCF_001457755.1 Trypanosoma equiperdum
TTGTGTTTTTTACCGAGCACATAAGTTTTTGCGAAGTCGGTGTTTTTCGCTTTGGCTATTTTTGAGTAGAAAGCCTCTAGTGCTGCACTTATAGCTGCTGGGGTGAGAGGCGGGCTGCGTGATTGTTTCTGACATTGAGTTTTTAGCTTCACCCAGTCCTGCTGTACGTCTGCTCCGGGGTTCATTGCTGCTGATGGTTTGGTTGTTTGCTCGCTGTGGCATGCTTCGTCACCTGTGCCGCCGTCGCTTGAGTGCCTACCGCAAAGGCACATCATATCGATCTTTAGGGCGGCGCCTGCCTTCGATTCCCCCGAACCGCTTCCGTCTGTGCCACATATTTTGTTTCTGCTGTTCCCGCCGGGGATTATCGTGCCTTGGTTGTCGTCAGTGTCTGTTCCTAAAAGAGCTGCTTTAAAGTTGGCGTTTATTGCCGCCGTGACGTCCGGTTGAATCTGGCTTGTCAGCTTCGTCAATATTTCTGATGCCGCTGCTGCCAATTCTATCAACTGCTGCTTGCGGTAACCATGTTCGCCAACCGTGTGCCACACAGAGTACTCACCTGTTCCTTTCTTTGCTTTTAGCCTTTTCGCCCCCTCGACGCAAAAAGTCCACGTCTCCGGCGTGCACAGTTTTTTGATCTGATCTGATTCTTTCAGATCAGTATAACTTGCCTCAGCTTTGTCTATTGCGTTGGTGGTTGTGTTGCCCCCGGCTGCTGATATATTGATCGCTGCTATGTGTGCAATCACGTCAAGAATATCTTCTGTATTCTCCTTGTGTTCATACGTTTGGCTCGCTATATTCACAAGCGTACAAAGTGCTCCGTACTCTGCGGCATTGGCTGATTTGTCTACGCCCGCGTCTGCTTGCCGGATCGTGGCATATACGGCTATTAATAATGCTATTTTGAGCA
>NW_027124238.1:1270-2289 GCF_001457755.1 Trypanosoma equiperdum
TTGCATTACTTGTCTATTCTGTTTTTTTTCGTTCGTTGTTGCGCGAGTTCGGGAAGAAAGAAGGCGCGATTAAGCGGGCTTAAAGAGAGCTGCTGACCGACGTCTTTTTTTACCCATGGTGTATTTGTATTCTGCATTTTTTTTTGATAGAGCTCGAGTTCTCTCCTCTACAGTTTACAAAATGCTTCAGCTACAACTCAATTCGTAATTCATGGTCGCTATGGCAGTATAGTTGCTCACTAATCTGCTTAACGTTTGTAGTTGCGTTAGTGAGGAGGTTTTTCTAATTGTTACTGGCGTCGACTATTTTCAGCACCCGTATGTCGTCGCCGGCTAGCCGGCTGCCGTGGATGAGCTGCCGTGACAAAAGTTATTCCTAGAAAGCTAACCTGCGACAGGTCTTACTCTTCGTTTGACCTGACGTGCCCCGCGGCGCGCCGTTCTTTGGTTTGGTCGCTTCGGCGATAATGGCAGACAACGTTTCGTGCTGATGATGGTGTTGCCGAGGCTTGGAGGTGTACCGCGATTATGCCGCACGGCGTCGTGCCGGTTTCTGGCGCCGATGCAACCCATGGCGTACTACTTGAAGTTGAGTTAATTTTCTATATTTTAGCACTGTCGGCTGTGCCGGAGTTGGAAATCTTCCGTCAGCGTGTTGCAACTGTCCCCCTTGGCGACTCCTGTGCTACGGTCTGTTGTCTACGGCCGGATCAGGCGCTACTGTCCGCGGTTGTCGTCATTTTGAAGTTTAGTCGTTGATCTGAATTTTATTTGCTGAAGCTGCTGCTGCGGCTTGCAGACTTATTTCTGCTCACTCACTGTTAGTGGTTGTATCCAGCCGCGAGCTGGCTATCTGGTTAACCTGGGTAGCAAAAGCACTGAAGAAAAATTTCCTGCAACAATATAAGGTAGTCGGTTTAAATCTGTGAGAAAGCAACTAAAGTACTGTCTTTGTCCTCTATACTCGTGGACTTTACACCTCGGCTGCGATATTGCTGGCAGTTTGGTTGCTTGTCCTG
>NW_027124238.1:2299-2879 GCF_001457755.1 Trypanosoma equiperdum
GCGGTGCACAGAGCTGTCGCTTTCTTCAAGGAGTCTTTACTGTTGTTTCTTGTGTCCTTTGTGATCCTGCAAATAGTTCGTACGACGCACGTTGCAAACCCTCAAAGTTACCGCTAAACAATCTATCCCTACGTTTTTTAATTTTTTCCCATATTATGCTCTATAGAAAACTATAATTTATCCTGTGGCCTTGGTTGACTGCAGTTTCCTGTTTAAGCTGAGATTCCACCATCAGATTGATAACCATAGTTGGAAACATATGCGCTGTTACGTTTATCCATTAACATGTGAATTGTAAAGCGTCACTGGGTCCTCCTGTATTGTCGCCTTCTGTGCTGCTCTGACGTTCTTCCAGTTGTTACACCATGCATTTTTCATCTCTCCTTGTGGCTTTCTTTCCTTTCTTCGGGTGAAGTAGGGACTCCATTTAGCCTATACAATGAAATGTTTTTCTCTACGGCTTTCCCTCCATTTTTCTTCTATTCGATAAATCCTATCGGGGTGGTACGTTTGAAGCTGCGTACAGTCCGCCTTCAACCCTTTCACTTCCTTTATTCGTTCCTTAACAATATTTCTCATG
>NW_027124238.1:2889-8506 GCF_001457755.1 Trypanosoma equiperdum
CGTGTTACGTTTGAAGCTGCGTACAGTCCGTCTTCAACCCCTTCATTGCCTTTATTCGTTCCTTAACAATATTTCTCATGCATTCCATCACGCACTAACTGTCCCACTCACTCACATACTCTCATTGCACCCTTAGCCTTGTTTTCAGTGTTTTTACATCGGATTTTCTTTTAGTTTAAAACTACACCTTTTTATTATATTATTATATTCGCACTCACAACACTCATCTATCATAATCATCGCTATTATCATTATTATTATTATTCCAACCCCAACTAATATACACATAATAAATAAAATAAACAAAAATAAATAAAGTAAAACAAATTATAATAGCACTCACTTCACATATGCTATCAACTTGCTGCTTTCCGCCAATTGAGCTTTATCTTTCCAAATTTTCATCTTTTAAAAAAATATGTATATTTTGAAATAGTCAACACAAAGTTTTCAAATATAAAATATTTAGCAAATTTCATAAAATTGAGCAAACATTCTTAGAATGCTTAAAATGCTACCAAGTTCACAAACGCAGCAGCTGTCAGAGAGAATTTTTTATTTTCAAGGATATTGGAATCTTTGCAAGTTTCACTTTCCCATTTTCAACCAGCTTCCTTCTTGCAGGCATCCTCCAATTTACCCGTGCAAGTTAAAGTAGGTTTCCCATCTTTCCCTTCTGTTTCTTGGTTTGCTTCTTGTGCCTCTTTTTTGGCTTCCTCACTCAATGTGCAGTTTTCGTCTTCGTTTCCTTTGGGATTAAAAAAGCGCTATGACAGTTGAGTGGCTTTAGACGTATCCTGTCAGTTGTAGATCGAGCAGTCGTTGCTTAACTGCTTATTATGATAATCTCCTGCTTCTGAATGTATCTCTTTTTAGATTATTTCACCTTTGAAAGCAAATCGTATCGCGCAGCGAAACTACCACGAGCCAGAGTTTACAAAAAGGAAAACAATTTTTGAAGCCGCGTGCAGAGCAAAATGCCGAGCTGAAATTCACAAAAGTGAAAAGAAAACAACTCGGGTCGATTCTTCAGGTGAAAAATATGAAGATAAAGACCCCCGTTTCTTGAATAAGTGTCAGGGTTGACGTAAAAAGAAGCTGCTGCATCACATAAAAATAATAAATTTAAACTTTAATCCAAGTAACCCTCTCTAACCTCCCTATATATCCTCCTACTTTCTTTGTGCTTACACTGCTTGGGTTTTTGTAAAATAAAAATCAAAAAACTGAACAGATAAAAAGAGAAGTTTTTTAGTCATCAAAAAAAATTTAGCCGCGCAGGAAGTCAAAAATTTTAATAATTTATCGGTCGAATTTAGGTGTTAAATATATCAGAAAATTTTAGAAAGGAAAAATCGAGGGGGGAAATTCTTTTAAAAAAGCAAGGACACAAATGCAGAAACAATCGGGGCGAAGTGTATGTTTACAAGAAAACTACCATTTAGGCACATTTATTTATCTGGTTCAGGCTCATTATCTTTACCCTTCCTCCATCTACAGGTAGCTGGTTTGGCTGCTGTGTTCACTGCCTCACAAGATTTCTGATCCTGGTGACTGGAGCAGTCAGTTTTCCCATCTTTCACTCCTGTTTCTTGGCTTGCTTTTTCTAGCTCAGATTTCACCTCCTTTTTCAGTGTGCATTTTTTACCCATGGCTTTGCTGTTGTCAAAATGGCAGTTTTCTGTAGCGTTACATTTCTTGGCCTCGCTATCTCCTATCGCATTGCAAGCTTCTTCTGGATTTGATGCGCCCCTGCGGCAACTTTCTTGGGCTGCTTCCTTGTCACTTTGTAGGCTCCGGACCTGGGCCTGGCTACCGATTATGTAGTATGAAAGTGTCCTTAGTAATCGCTGATCGTCTGTCAGAGTTGATGCCTTCACTGTTGTTCCAGCACTTTTTGTTACCTCTTCAATATTGTCGTTGCCGATCTCCGTCCACAGTTTGATCAGCTTTGTGTCGTCGGTTCCCAAAACGGTCTCCATTATCTGTGCTGCTTCTATGTCGTCTTTGGGTTTAGCAGCTTCTGGCCGAGTTGCAGTTAGGAGCAAGTTTATCTCTTTTTTTTTATGTTGTTTCTTGTTGCTACCATTGTAATTAGCGTCTGCTCATCCCTCGGATTTTCTGCGTCTGTAAGCTCGTTTATTACATGGACGTCATGGTGTGCTGCTGTGTAAATGTCTGTTGTGCCTCTAGTAGCTTTGTTTTTGTTGGCGTTACGTCCTGCTGCTGTGACGGTGTCGACGGCGCTTACCGTGAGAAGGCCACCTAATAGCTTTGTGTTTTGCGCATAAGTGTGGGTGTTTTGCGTGCTGCCCACCTTTAGGAAGAGACAGACGCTGCTCTTTCCACTGTCGACAGTGCCGCCCCCACTTAGTTGCTTCAGCGCTGGGAAGCCATCGTGAGTTACTACGTCCGCTGGTACCTTGGCAGCATCTGGTGTCACCTCCAGGTCAGCTGTTGTGCACTTTGTTAGATCTGCATCGCTGCCTGCTCCGCCGCTACCGCTGCTGTCTAGCAGACAATAGCCAGTGCCGATTTCGGCCTGCTTCAGCAAGTACAGTCCTTCCATTATTCGCCCCTGTAGTAATGCCGTTGTTGTTGCGGCCCGTATGGTCAGCGCTGCTATGGCGTCTATTCGGTCGGCGAGTCTCCTAGCTTCTCCTTGCAATAAGGTGCTAATGGCAAGAATTGTGAGAGTTTTGTTGTGGTTGTTGGCCGAAGCTGCGTACGCCGTAAGTTTTAATGCTGCTTGTTCCGCAGTCTTTGCGTCTTTGGCCAGTGTTTGTAGTATTTTTGCCGCGCGCTTTGGTGTTTTTTTAGTTTGTCCGCTACCTTACAGGCAAGGTTACACGCAGCATATTTAAGGGGCCGTTGTGCGCCGTGGCTGCATACAGCCAATGTGTAAAACATTAATGCGGCCACTGCAACATAAGCATGCGCGCTTGTTTTCTCCATATTTGCTGGTGCAGCTCTAATTATCAATTTTTTTGTAGTTTTATAGTGCTGAAGCAATTTAATTTGTAAGAGTATTTGAAGGTTCGTGGAGTTCGCTAAAGACTAAAAGGGGAAGCCCCTCCCCTAAAATAAAAAGCTAACGATCGCGCTTCGCTTCTTCACCTCTGTCAGGTTTCAGCGTATGTATTAGTCATACGATGGCTGTCGTTACAGGTACCCACGGCAATGTCTTCTGCTCCGAAGTATCCATTTTTATGCTGCACCGTTTTCGTCGCTTTTTGCCCTACCATTAACAGGCACAAACGCTTCGCGAGGAATGCTGGCTGCGCAGCAGCAGACTTTAGTGGATGCCCTTGGTATATTCCAAATTTCAATGCACATACACTTACAATATTATAACACACTTCTCCCCATCAGACACATAATATACTCTATTTTCTAGCCACTCTGCTATCCAAGTGAAAAACATGTATTGGATTTTTGAACCGTCACCGCTACATAAATTAAGTGTCTGACATCAGTATCCGCCATCAGAGTCACAATTACAATCGTTAACGTGTCTTCTTATGCCTCTATCAATTTTTGTGCCAAAATAAGGTATTGTTGACTTACTTCTGATGTATTATTTACCTATATAATTGCGCGGCTTTTACTGGTTTTGTCGCGCACATTCATATTTTCCTTCCTTATTTTGTCTCTTCTGCAGAATCTTCGGATGACGTGTGGAGCCTATTTGGCCCATACAGTTAACTTTTTCTCTGCCTCCTTGTCTCCTTCCCATTTTATTGTTTATTATGATGTTCATATCAATGTTTGCGTGTTAAAGTAAGTGCATTCCATCTTATTTTCTTTTTTTTTCTCTGGCTTTCCTATAATAATTATACTTGTAGTGTTCTCTCAATCATTTCCACTTACTCACTCACACACTACAACTCCGCTGTTGTTTTAAATACTTCTATTCCGTCCGTCCATTTAGTCAGTATCACTATTGCTTTTATTATAATATTATTATATATACACTCACAACACTTTTATATCACTGTTATTACTATCATTATCATTATTATTATCAGTATTGGTATTATAACACTAACTAATATGGATAAACTAAACAAAGTTAAAATAGCGTTTATTTTTTTACGATAATTTTCACACATATTTGCACCCATAGAGCGCTATGAGGCACATTTTACAAAATTTTTATATAGTTTAAATTTAAGTTTTCACTTTTTATTAAAAAGTTTTATAAGATGTCAAATTTATCAAGTTTCATAAATTTCATAACAATGAGCAAAAAATTCTTTTGAAACTTTATTATAGAAGTATAAATGCAAGCAAAAGAGGGCCTTATGAATGACAAATGAACTGCTTCCCGTGGTGTTTGTAGTTTTACCATCTGTCCCTGCTGATCCCGTTGTAGTGCTCACTTTAGCCTTGCACTCCCCATCTTTTAATTCACACCCATCTTTGTTGTTGCATTTAGTTTCGTCTTTTTCTCCCTTGCACTCTTTTGATTTTTTGTTATACACTGTTTCTGATATGTTCTTCATTTTCTCTGCCGTTTCCAGTTCCCGCTTCATTCTTATTCCTTCCATTTGGCTGAGAGATGAGTTTGCTGCTTTTTCTGTTGTTATGCTGGTAATTTTCTTTTTTTCCTGCTTGCCTTTTTCTCTTGTTGGTGTCGTGTCTGCCGCCAAATCTTCTTCAAAACTAGCTTTAAATGCGTCGCTTACGAATTTGCTCGAAATCCAATCCGATATTTTTTGACCCTCCGCTCCGCTTTGTGGGTCATCTGTGGTCTCGAATTTGGGGAGACAGTTGCGTATTGTGCGGCGCACTATTGGGTTAGCCTTTAGAGTCGGTCCATTTAGGGCTGGCATCGATTCTGGCGTAACGTCGACTATTAGTGCTTCACAGAGTTTCTGGGCGAGTGTTTTTGGGTGATTGGCTGCGTCCTGTGGAGATGCGGCGTCATTGGCACACGCTCCACGCTTCTCGTTCGATTCGAAGAACTGAATTTGTGTCTGCGTTGGCTTTGTCGCCCAGTTGCCGTGCGTGAATTCGACCTTGCCGCTGCTGGCATGCCACGTGCAGCCGTTAAGGACCGTGCCCTGGCTGCCGGTGCTGCCGCCGCTGCAGCCCGAATCGTGGGCTAGGACCAGAGTCTTTGCTGGGACGAATTCGTGTAGTTTTGCTGCCTCCGTTAGTTTCATCCTGAACAGCTTTGCCGCATCTGGCCTTCCGTGTTTATATTCTGGTGTTGTCTCTGGCGCTGCCGGCTTGCAAATCTGGTTACCGGCCGCTTTCGTTTCAATGTTTATAGTAACTGTGTGGCTTGCTTTAGTGTGACTGGCGTCCGTTTTCGCCCCTACTACTGTTGTCGCCACCGCTATTGCCGCTTGGGCTATACCGATCTGAATATTTATCCTTTGCTGCGCTTCCCGCATAGCGGTCGTTGCTACCGTGAGTTTGTGTTCGTTTTTTTCTTGGGCTGACTCTGCGAGAGCCATAATCGCCAGCCTGCTGCAGATGTCTTCGGCCACAATTGCTTTTGCCGCTGCCAGCCTGTATTTGCGCGCCAAAGTTTTTGAGTCAGCGACTGCTGTCCTCAGCGGCCCGAGTCGGACTTCAAGCTGTTTCCTAAGTTCTTTTAGGTAGTCGA
>NW_027124238.1:8516-9040 GCF_001457755.1 Trypanosoma equiperdum
CAGCCGTATACTTAGAAACAAGAAGCGATATTGCCACTGCCATTGCTGCTCTCAATATCGTCTGGCAGGGGGTTGGTTTACGGTCAAGAATCATCTTGTATGTTTTTTCTACTGCTCTCTAACTTGCTTCCAAAAGCTGCATATTTTTTGTTACAGGGTTTTGTGTAAACCACAATTTTTGTTAAATTTTTCAGAAGGCTCCTAGTTTGATATATCAGAAAATTGGGTTTATACAGTTTATTAACAATTTTGATGCTAAATCCGCTTTGGCTTCCAGTGTACTGATCAGTATTTATATAAATAAAAAATAAACTAACGTAAAACTTAAAAAAATAGTGGATTATACTATTTTAAAACTGCATTTGAATGTGGCTTGTTGTATTCATTCGCCGTCATTTTTTGCTTATGTTGTCGCATTGCACGCTCGTTTCAGGATTTTTGTGATTTTGTAAACGAATGTTTAGCCTGTTTTAGGGGTAAGCATTGGCAAGCAAGTCTGTCACAACTATTGATGTGTATTTTCT
>NW_027124238.1:9050-9206 GCF_001457755.1 Trypanosoma equiperdum
TTGTTTAGCCTGTTTTAGGGGCGAGTATTGTCACGAAAGTCTGTCACAACTATTGATGTGTATTTTCTATTCATGTTTTTTGATTTAATTGTGGGTGTGCGCACTTTTTTGGCACTTTTTCCTTTTCCACTGTTTGTTTCGCTTGTAGTCTGGTGT
>NW_027123797.1:0-356 GCF_001457755.1 Trypanosoma equiperdum
CGGAGTGTCGACGCTCGTTCGGCACAGCACGGGGCCGTCGGAGACCCGAAAGTAACGGAAACTTTGAAAGGCACGACTGCCACACTTGCGCCCGGAAGCGGCAACCGACCCTCAGTGACCTCTGGATGCTTTGGACAACCCCTGACGCAAGCACAGAAGGGTTGGGGGCGAGTGGATGAGAACAAGGGCCCATTGGCCGTTAGAATAAATGCGTACTCACACTAACGTAACCAGGGCTTCTGCGTACCTGAGAGTTAAGGTTGAAAGCCTGGCATCGCACTTGTAGCTTGAGGGTGGCTTTGCAGTTTCCATTGATAGAACCCTAACTCGACGCATCAATTGGAAGTCCGTACCCT
>NW_027123797.1:386-596 GCF_001457755.1 Trypanosoma equiperdum
TGCAGTGCGACCCACTCGAAAACGGCGAAGACCTCCGACACCATTCAAAAGCGGACTGCCTTCGGTGCGGCAGTACGGAGCAACATGGAAGGCTCAGCGCACTGTGAGTTCCGTGTTACCCGGGTTTTGTGGAAAAAGGGGTGGATCAGCTAATTTTTCGGAAACAATGCGCTACTTTAACCCCGTCGATAGCTTAAAAAGCTTGAGTAA
>NW_027123797.1:606-870 GCF_001457755.1 Trypanosoma equiperdum
TTGTTACCCGGGTTTTGTGGGAAAAGGGGTGGATCGGCTAAGTTTTCGGAAACAACATGCCACCTGAACACCGCCGGGAGCTTAAAAAGCCTGAGCAAGGAAGCGGATGAGTCCAAGGGCGCCAATACACTTGCCGTTCGTAACGGGGATGTCCACAATGCTGCTGAAAACAAAGGTACCGCACTGCCCGCAAAAGTCGGAGAGCCAATCACGGCTGGAAATAAAGTACACGGATGAAAACTTTGTAAAAAGGACGAGCGGTAG
>NW_027123797.1:880-1923 GCF_001457755.1 Trypanosoma equiperdum
CTCGCCAGTGCAGTGTCCGCAGACGCGGCCGTTGACGGAGATGTGCATAAAAGGAGCCAGACCACACAAGCGGCTAAACCGGTACTTGTTTCCGCAACTGGGGGCTCTTCAATTTAATCGTTTGCGAGGTCATTACCTGACTGGGGCGTTGAGGGGCCTTCCAAACTGTGGATGAAGATAAGGCTTGCTTGGGAAAGCGGAAGGAGCTAATCAAGATTGCTGCACGGCGTCTGCCCTATCACTGTAACGATGCCCTTCGCATGCTTAAAACTGCTGAAAAATTCTCTCACTGAAGGAAAAATCACTTTTTCATCCCCCAAACAAATCGACTAATAGTGTTAAACTGTCTTAATTTGTTGCTGTGGCCGCTGGAACGTAGGAACTCATGGCAAGAGATGTCGCCAGAAGAAAAAAACGCGCGCTGTAGCGACCCCGTGCGCAACAGTCATATCCCATCGTGTGGAAGTTTGTCGTCAGCTCTCTCGAGCAAGCGGTGGTCTACACCAAACTCGAGGGAATGCCTACCCGTGCAAGAGTGGCGTTACAGGATTGTATATCAGTATTTTTGTGGGTGGAGGAGGGGAGCATAAACGTGCTTTCCTCATGCTCAGGGCTTTATCATGAATCCGCGTCTAACGGAACGAAGGCGTGGCTCCTTGTTAGAGGGGTAAAGTTGAGCAAACGGTGATCTTAACGTAATTGACACTTCGAAGATAACAGGCATGATGTTTTAGGGACCATTGTAGGCCCTTATTGTTATTCGTGATCGCAGGAAATGTATGGGAGAAATGTGTGGATAGCAATCCCGGGCGTGGGAACCTTTGTTTTCTTACTTTTTTTAAGCAAACTGTGTTGTTCTTTTTGAGATGTGTCCCATAGGGCGAAAGATATGTGATAGAGAACCAAAGGGACTGGACAGTGGAAAGAAGTGGATCAAATAAGTTTCGAAGCTTCATGCTCTGATAATGATACGGAATTCATACTATGCCGACTGCTTTGCAACAATGATACTGCCACATCACAGAACCGCAGGACATATTACA
>NW_027123797.1:1939-2196 GCF_001457755.1 Trypanosoma equiperdum
GGTGGCTGAGCTCCCCGAAACAAAGATTGGAGCACCGTCGAACGAGCAAAAGCGGAGAGGATGACTGCGATGGGAGGCTTTTTTGTTATCAACACATGAGGACTATCCATTGAAGACTGTTTGCCAACGAGGACTGGGATGTGGTATGTGGTGATTAAGTGCCCAAAGAAATTAAATATGGGGGACGAATTACTAGTGTGGCGGGATTTATGTTTGAAGCAGCGACGGAAGCGGAGTTACCCTACACATATTTTCTC
>NW_027123797.1:2206-4681 GCF_001457755.1 Trypanosoma equiperdum
GAGCGATTATGAGAATTCATTCGATCGTGTCCTATTTTTTTTCTATTAAGCTGAGCAGCGGCGGCTCAATACTTTCTCTTCTTATTCGCTCCTCGATCATTCGAGGCGTTTTTGTGAATTTTTGTTCTCGGAAGGTTTTAACACAGCGAGAAGAATGGTACTTATAGTGTTGTTATAATTATATGTGCATATCGGTGGGAGAATGTTCTTACATTTGTTTGGTTTCTGCAACTCTACTGGAATGGGTGACTCACGCATCTTAAGTATTTGTCTCTCCATTTATCTGGCAGATTCAGAAAAAAAAATTGTATCACCGTTGGTTCATATACAAAAGCCAATTATTTTCTGAGATTCAGCGTGAAAGCATTGGTCTACTTCCCACCTTCTTTCGTCTGTAAACGATTAATTTTCTTGTAGAATTTTGCCTAATTTTTGTGTAACGGTAACAAAAAAAGGAAGGCTATGCTCAAAAATAAAACAGTCCTGTTGTTGATACTAGAAGCATTTGTGTCCAGTGTTGTCTTCCCGGTAAACGCAGGTGTGCAAGTTGTATTCGAAAAACAACCGCTGGAACGGGAATTTGGTTACCGTCCCCAAGCACAGCAATTACCACGAGGATCCCTAGCTACAAACGCTGGAGGAGGATCGAAAGGAGGGCCTTTGACTGGTATGAAACTAGATGTTAAAGCAGTTAAAGGGAAAGGTACTGGAGGTAAAGTGAAACCTGAATCAGTCATACTTGAGAATAGGAATAAAAGTGTAGCTGAAGTCTTGCAGCCGGGGAGGGAGTATACACCCGCGCCTCTTAACAGCAGGCAACACGCAAATAGGGATGCAAAGGAATCGGAGGCTACAAAAAAAGGAGGTGGAAATGGTGATGACAAAAAAGGGAGGAAGGAAGGAGCGTTGGGGACACAAGGAACACAGCACGACGAAAAGCATGTAGCACAGCCGCGGCCACACGGCGTGGTTTTGGAGCCTAAGCCGAGAAGCACGCAGGGAGTGGAAGGTGAAGACGAACATCCAGTCAGGAAGGAAACAGAGATTTCACGGTGGCAAGAAACACAGCGCGACGAGAAGCATGAGTCGCGACCGCAACCACAGAGTGTAGTGTCGGTGACTGCGGAAGTAAATGCCTTAGGAATGAAGGCAAGACAAGTGGGTGAGCAAAGGTCCGAAGAGGGCAGTTCACAAAGGGAAGAAAGCGCAACGTACAAAGTGCATACGGTGATACTGTCCACAGTATTAAACTTTCTGTTCTCGTGACACTTATTTCAAACGCGTGCAAGAGTGCACATATGTCGAATAAAACTAGCAAAGCACAACACAAAAGTTAAAATGAAGAAAAAATTACTAGCGCACAACTTCTTTAACAAGTAACGTCTATGGAGAGTTATAACTACATATTGTATGATGGAGAGGGAGAAAAACAGCAACTCAGTTTAATCGAAGGTAATATGTAAAAGAAAAAGCTGAGAAGTGTAAAAGAGGGAAAATTAACTAAAGTCATGAAATACGTAAGGAAGAAACGCCGCAATTGTGAAGCAATAATCGGTGAGCAGCATCAAAAAAAGTTGATGATGAAGCAAGTCAGCTTGCATTCAACATGTTTGAAGAAATTATAACGCCTAATTTTTAATCTTTAAAAAAAAGTTATAGTGATCACAGACACTGGAAACATGTTACAAAGAGGACGAATACAGAATTAAGACAAAGCTGAGTTTAATCAGAAAGTTAAAGCATGAGAGGAAACTGAATTTTTGATGTTCAAGTTTCAAACTGTATTGGTAATCTTAAGGTATTTTTTAAAATCTTGTGTGGATAAGAAATAAGTACATAAATAATTGAAGCGGTGATTGCTTACTGCGTGTACTCGCTGCGTAGGGTGCATGTGTGTAAGGGACTTAAATTAATCGTAAATAACAGAAACAGGTGAATGTAAAGGAGGGGATGGTTAAAGCAACATTTGAAAGGTGAATGATTAATTAACGAAAGTAACATAAAAAAAAGGAATCCCTGGTGTGTTTGTGTGTGTGTGTGTGTGTGTGTGCCTTTGCTTTGGTTATTACTATTATTATTATTATTCTTTGCAAGCGTATAACTGAAGCCCATTTAATTAAACCAGGAGCTTTTAGTCTATGAAAACTGTGAATACTCTCATGGTTTTAAGCGGGGAGCATGTTAACGACAATAATGATGCGACTGAATAAGGAAAACATCTTGGTAAATATCCTATGAACTGTTATGTCTGTTCTAATTAATAGCTTTGTATATGTATTTCAGCAATGCCTGGTTGTAATAGAGGTCAGAAGTTCGATATTTTTCCCCTTTGTTGTGCAGCTTTAAATCTTTTACCTACTTTAGGATGATCGTTTTCTTAGTAGTCATCGTGTTTGTTGTAGACTGAAGTGTTTCAGTTTCTCGAAATGGACATCTCCTGCTATATCATGTTTGGGTTGCGGTGTTTAGTGATGT
>NW_027123153.1:0-3109 GCF_001457755.1 Trypanosoma equiperdum
CGAAACACTATTATTAATCAAGGCGAAGGTGAGTGCAACAAAATAGATGAAGAGTCCAAATGCAATGACGAAAAGATATGCAGCTGGAAAAAGGAGGTCCCAACAGGGGAAAAGAACTGCAAATATAATGAAACAAAAGCAAAAGAAAAGGGTGTTCCTGTAGCAAAAGCTGAAGCTGGAGGAGAAAAAACTACTTCCTCAGATAGGTGTACAAGACACAATAAAAAAGAGGACTGTGAAGCGGAAAACAAGGATGTAAAATCAGGTGAAAAAGCCAATTGTGGATGGATTGAAGAAAAGTGCAAGGATTCCAGTTTTCTCGTCAATAAGAAATTTTCTCTGATGGCTGCTGCTTTTGTGGGCATAGCGGCATTTTAGAATTTTATAACTCTTGTTTAAATTTATGAAATAATATGAAACTTTTTCATTTTTAGAGAATTTGATAAATTACGGTAATATCTGATATATTTTAACACTTCTTGATGAGAATCTGTAATTTAGTGAAATTTTGATAACTTTCAAATATATATCTTTTAGGAAAATTTGTACGAAAGTGGCATATAGAGGTAACGTAATAAAATGATATAGTACGAAATTTTTACTATTTTAAAGTTTTCTATTTATTTTATTCATGAATATCAGTGGTTGGGTTTGTGATAATAATGACAATAAAAAACATGGTAATATAGTAATAGTAATGCTAATAATTGTTATGGGGGTGTTTTGATTGTATGACTATTGTGAAGACAGTGATTGAGAAGCTGGAGTAGCAGGTACTATGTGGGTTGAAGAAACGGTTAAATTTGATTTGAAGACTACTAGACGTATAAAAAGAGTTGCAGATATTAGCTCTGGATTAGCAGGAGCAGAAAAATTATCCACAGCTGAACGGAAGAGTAAACACAGATAAATTTATGAAGGTAATTTAGCTGCTCGATTGTAGCCGCCATACCCCAGTGGCTTTCGAGAAGCCGAGTAGTGGCAGAGACTGAACGACAAACTTGTAATTTTAACCAAACATACGTAAGAAAAACAACTCAACTATTAATTGAACTGGTTTTCAGAGACATGATTCTGTGGGACTCATATTTGCCGAATGCTGATGCAGTCGACGTGACCAAAGGGGAAAACAAGCTCGACATGCTTGTGGCGATAAAGATGTAATGAAGCCACATCCAATAAATGGTTATAAAATGACCAGCCTATTGTGGTGGGTGATTTTTGAACTAATAGATGAATTTCATAGTCACACTCTCAAAAAGGTTGGTTGAAGTAATCTACTTACTAACCATAAAATGGTGTATGTTAAGTATTTTAGTTACTAAAGGCTGCAAAATAAATAACCCAACGGCACTCAAAGAAAACAGCGGACCATCACAAGGCAAGAAACCGCGCAACAAACACCAACAACTCAGCGTGACCGGCGGGCACTACCATAGGACAGGTATTTGCATGACCAAAATTGTTGTTGCACAATTTGTAACGAAGTGACACAATAATGGCAACTAAGTCACGCAGTTTAACTTTCAAAAATACACCCCCTGATGTGACCATAAGCAATAGAACAAAGCAGAAAAAAACTATACATGCTTAATAAAGGTCTTTACTTCCTTCACCATTTTTTGACAGTCATGTGGTTGGGAAGCTCCGCAAATGCAGCTGCAGGAGACGCCATAAAAAATAAATACTGGAAAAGCGTCTGCGATTTCGCAGTTGATACTAGAACAATACCGTGTCAAGCGACAACTAGCCTAGAGGCGGCAGCAACGGCGGTGGCCGCCAGAAAAACGGAAGAAGTAGGCTCACAACAGACATGAAAAAATGCAAGCTGTCGTGGGAACCGGTAAAGAATGGAAACTCACAGACACTTTTCTCGGCAGAAGCAGGTTTACAGGTGAATGCGCAAACGGTTTGAACCACGCAACCTTAGTCAGCGGAGACAAAAATGTGGAATTAATTCGCCAAACACAGTATTCCCATTAAACAATACGGATACGAGAGGAAACGGCAACGGCGCAAATGTAGCAGGTCATATTACACGCCGAAGATGGACGGTGGACTACTGACGGTAGATAGAGCAGGCATAAAAATCGAGGCGTTAGCTGACACAGAGAGTAAGCAATCCACATATCCTTACCTGTATTTCGCAGCGAAAGCCAAGGGTGCCGTCAAGCACATGTTCACGTCCAAAACACCAGAAACTTTTGAAGACGCGCAAACGTCTGACGAACGGAAGTGAGGTCAAGACATCAGCTTCTAAGTAAGAGAGACAGTGAAACATCTAAAGATGCGCAGCTACCCACCAAAATCAAAAGTGCGTTCCCAAAAAACGACAAATACCTGGCGATCCTACACAAAAACATAGACGACATGCCTACACCCAAAGAGCTGACAGATGATAAGCAGGAAGCCACCCTCGGCGAATTTAACGAACTGGGCCTCCTATTTCGCCTGTATTTTTACCATGTGAACGCAAACAAGAGAAAACTGCAAACCATAATAGACGATCTACAAATGTAACTAAAAAAAGGTCAAAAAAGGCAGAAGACTAAGAAAAAGAATTTAAAAAACAGGAGAAGAAAAAACTGCATGTGACAAAATAAGGGGCAGGGTGTGTTTTTAACGAGGATGGCGAGAAGTGGAAAAAGTGCACATTGAGTGAGGAAGGAAAAAGGAAGCAGCAAAAGAAGCAGCATACTAAGCATAGAAAGATGGGGAAAATACCAACACCACAGGGAGCAATTCCTTTGTAATCAATAAACCAACCTCTTTTGCTTGAATTTTTGCTTTTAGCATAACACTTTTAAGAATTATTTGTAAAAAAGTTTTTAATCAATTTTATGAAATTTATAAATTTGATATATTTTAACGCTTTTTGATTAAAATGTTCTAAATAGTAAAATGTATATGAGAGTGGCCTATAGGTGTAACGTGTACAGTGATAGAATATTACAAATGAGTGATATTCTAATCTGTTATCTTAATAGTAATAATAAGAGAGTGTTTTAAGCGTATTTACTAAGATTTTGGGGGGAGTGCCTTTAAGCACCGAATGGAGAGACAAAATTAAAGCGTCAAAAAAAATTACCATGGTATGATGAGAGTAAGT
>NW_027123153.1:3119-4561 GCF_001457755.1 Trypanosoma equiperdum
AAAATTAAAGAAATTCTTAACACCGCGGTTTACGGCAACAAAGACGACGAAGGGGACTATGCAAAGAACAGCCCACCGACAGGACCAGACAGAAGAACCGCGACCGCTTGCGAAACCGGCGGCCAAATTACAGGGAAGGAGGAATTAGCATACACGTTCCTTTGCATTTGTCTATCAGCAAGCGGCGAAAAAAGCAGCAAACCGTGCCACAAAGAGAAAAAACACTTACGACTGGACCACAGCGAACTCAAACATGAACCAAGTCTGGAGTGACATGCGCAAGCTTTGCCCCAAAGCAGCAAAAGGGAAGACAACAGCCGCGGCTATTCACGCCGCACTAACACGCGTGCGCGCCGCAATTCAGTATAAAATCGGGAGCCGGATACCTGGAAAACAAATACAGCAGCGACCGCGACGGCACGTCCGCTAACGGGCTTTGCGTAAAGTAAAGCGCAAAAACCTCCGCCAACAGTGAAGCCTTTCACGACATCGCATGGGTCAAAGCGTACGAGGAAGCAGCAGAGAAGCGAGACACAGCAACAGAGGCAGCTATTAAGGCCTAAGCCTTGCTGCAGCGACTCAAAGACATCAACTCATCGGCGTGGGCAATTCCAGCCTTAGTGCTAACCCTACAACAGACAACGTCCACCCAAGCAGAAAACGGGCTATCTGGTCAAGGCAATAGCCAGGAGGCAACAGCAGCGGTTGCTGCCAAAGAGAAAGAATGTAATTTAGCCAAAAACGAAACCGAATGCAAAGCTAAAAGTGGCTGCCATTACTTTGAGGAAAATAAGGATAGCAAAAAGTGCACATTGAATGAGAAGGAGAAAGAAGAAGAAAAATAAGAATGAGAAAAGAAGGAAAGATGGACAAACAACATCAGATTGCAAAGATAAACAACAGAAAGATTGCATTGGCAATTGCAAATGGGAGGGAACAGAATGCAAAGATTTCTCTGTTATAGCAAACAAACAATTCGTCCTGAGTATGCTTACTGCTTTTGTGGCCTTGCTTTTTTACGTCCCCCCTCAACTTTTTCCTTTGCTAAAATTTTGCTATTTTTTATATTTTAACACTTTTTGACTAAAATGCGCCAGATAGTAAAATGCATATGAGAGTGGATATGGGTGTAACGTGTACAGTGATAGAATATTTAAAATGAGTGATATTCTAATCTATTATTTTAATAGTAATAATAAAAGAGTGTTTTAAGCGTATTTACTAAGATTTTGAGGGGAGTGCCTTTAAGTATCGAATGGAGAGACAAAATTAAACCGCTGAAAAGAATTACCATGGTATCATGAGAGTAAGTGAATGAGTGGTGCTGTGATTACGACAGGGAGAAGACACAAATAATGCTATTGAAGGAAAGAAAGAAGGAGATATAGATAAAATATGCGCAGTTTGAAATTCAAAAGTGGCGATAGCTTTCATCATACACA
>NW_027123153.1:4571-4794 GCF_001457755.1 Trypanosoma equiperdum
AGAAGGAAATAAATATGAAAAAAATGTGGAATAAAACATGCACTGCAACAAGCATAAAAAATAATAATATATAGGAGAAGGTTGTGTCCTAAAATACACTCACAAATAAATAGATTCTTCTACGGATGTGATTGAAACAACAATATAAATAGTTCGGAAAATTGTTATGATGGAAGACACTTGACGATAGAGAATGGTCGAGGTAGTCATCAAGCGAGGGTGG
>NW_027123153.1:4804-5736 GCF_001457755.1 Trypanosoma equiperdum
AAAAAAAATGTGGAGTGAAACATACACTGTAACAAGCATAAAAGAAAATAATATATAGGAGAAGGTTGTGTTCTAAAATACACTCACAAATAAACATATTATTCTACGGATGTGATTGCAAAAACAACAATATAAATAGTTCAGAAAATCATTTTGATTGGAGGCACTTGACGATAGCGTATGGTCGAGGTAGTGATCAAGCGAGGGTGACAAATTTTATAGCATGTTAGAATTAGTTATTGCAACTAGATACCTCCATTCCAATTAAAATGCATAGAGACTAACTTTCAATGCAACAAGGCAACGGAATACATATATTGTGCGGCACTATGTGCTACTGAAAGTAACGTTTTTAACATAAACCATAGGTGCGTGGTCAAAAATAAGTTGCATACACTGAGAATACACACATCATCACATGCATCATAAGTATCTCAAGGAATTACTCGTATAAGTAAACAACTAAGTGGCGCAACTGACATCTTCTATTAAGCTTCCGATGTTTTTTTCTTATAGCACTTTCAAATGTTAAACGTATATTAAGGCATGAAGTTTCGTATCTTGGCAATTTTATCGGTGCTACTGGCTTTACTGAACTAAAGCTCAATATCCGTTAAAAAGGACACAACAGGCAATATAACACAGGATGATCCTAGGAAGCCGAAAGTGTTTGTGGTTGTATTTCAAACTCATCCGACTCAAAAATGGTGTATGTTCATTCTGAGTGCTAAACTAAGCCACATTGAAATTATTACAATTGCGATAAGAAGTTTACATAGCTATTTTAGACCGTGATGGGTTATGTAATTTTTAGAAAAACAGATTGCAATTGATGAGGATATTGTGATAACTGTTGATTTCTCTGATGCTATTTTTCTGGTCGAAATGAATATGAAAAGACTGTGGAATATTTTATACAAAATAGTGCTGAC
>NW_027123153.1:5746-6038 GCF_001457755.1 Trypanosoma equiperdum
TAGTTTGATTTGATTATGAACTCAGATTACAATGAACATGTGGAGAGATGTTATTAGTTTTTCAGTGTTGGCTCTAGAAAAGAAGAGGATACCTTACTAAAGTTACTTCCTAGTGGAAAGCCTTATCTTAGTGGTGACGGTTTAATAGCAAGAGTTTGGGCATTTAAGAAATTTGAATATGAATTTGGAGAATTATTAAAAGGTAGCGGGGAACGGTGGTCAGAGCAGAGCATTTACAAACCGTTGTTAATATGGATTGTAATTCAGGAAGAAGCTGTTGGACAGAGATTTG
>NW_027123153.1:6048-7840 GCF_001457755.1 Trypanosoma equiperdum
TTGAAAGGAGGCATGATTGCATTGGATTATGAGGAGAAATTTTCTGTTCCTTATAGTAGTAAAATGGGACAAGTGCCATTTTACATTTTTTGTACGCGCCTTCGTGTAAAATGACGCTGAATTGGGTTGTAAATAAACTTACTTGGCACAATATGTTGGAGAAAAGAAAGTTTGGTAAATATTTGTGGTAAATTCTAACTTATGCAGTATCTGGAGGAAATTTTTATTTTGATTATGAAAGCATTTGAGGTGAAGTTTTTGGAGAAGGTTTTTTTTAAAAAAATGACGAAGATGTGACAGCTTTGAGGAATCAACGAAATGACAAGCGACTGATGGGCCTTCCTACTCACAAACAAGAGTTTGGCGAGCTTCAACACATTTGACAAACCAAGGCTATACAACGCTACATTTAGAAAATAGAGTTTGACACATCTCTAGCCGAAATGCAATACAGTCGACCAGAACTGGCGCGGTTACGGATTGCGGAGACCCTTTTTATTGTCTCTGTCAGACTAGGCGCAGGAGCGATAACCGTCGGCGGCAACAGCGCAGCGTTCGGGGCAGCGTGCGCTTTATTCCAGCTACACGAAAATAGGGTTCCAGCAGACTCTGACGTTCCGACGCTAGCACCAGAACTTGACGAATTTCTGGCACTCAATATGAGCCTAAGCGACCCAGCGTGGCAGGCTAAGTTCATTAAAAACGGCGAAGAAAAGGTAAATTGGGAAGACACGGAAAACAAAGACTAGGAGAACAACCCGACGTGGCAACCCCTTTGGGACGGCTGGGTCAAAGCACGGCAGAACCTCAAAGGCAACACCGGCATAGCAAAGACTGTAAAAGAATCAGACCTTAACAAACTTCAAGATACGGCCAGAACCATGGCGCAGACTAAAGTGAACCAAACTCTCTTGCATGCAATGGACCTTGCCAAAAACGATAACGCAGCGCAAGCAGCAATAGAAGCAGGAGCAAAAGCCAAAATAGACGCGAAGCTGGTAGAAGCAGCATACGGAGGCCCGGATGAAAAAACAAAATACGGAACAAACGGAAACGACCACGCAGCAGCCAAGACTGTGAACGGCTGCAGCACGGACGGCACCGTGTCAGACAAGCAAACAATCGCTTACACAATGCAATGCCTGACGCTTCAGGACAACGCCAACTCAGCAAAACCTCTGGGTGGGACAGCGGGCCCGGGACAATGGAACAACGCCAACGCAAACCTTGGCACAGAATTCGCCAAAGTCGCAAAAAGTTGCCCCAAATGGACAGGGGAACAAGTAACCCTACAAACAATCCGCCAAATGCTCCGAAGCCTACGCAGTCAAATCAAGGTCATAGGAAAAAACGGCTACCTAGGAGAATTCTTAACCGACTGCGACGGCAGCCAAAACAGCGGCCTCTGTGTCAAATACATCAAGATCACTGACGGTAAAGACGAATTCAATACCCTAACTTTCGTAAAAGCTCTAACGGATGCAGCGAACCTGTTAGAAGCACGGAAGAAGGCGGTCGACAAACGCAAGCAATTGAAAGAAGCACTCGGCCTGGAACTGAAGAGGGCATATAACCTCGCAGCCGAGTTGCAACAGCAAGTCCGAGCACATGCTACAGGAAGCACGGCCACCCAACCAGCAGACAAAGCACCGACCACTGACCAAAACAAAAAGAACGAATGCGAAGCAATAAGAAAAGAAACTGACTGCAAAAACAATGGAAACTGCAAATGAGAGAGCGTTGATAAAAAAAATGGCCCCCACTGCAAATTGAATACAACAGCAGCAGAACA
>NW_027123153.1:7850-8803 GCF_001457755.1 Trypanosoma equiperdum
GCTGGATGGCCAAAATCGAAAGCGCCATAGCGGTAATAGAAGACCCTAACGATGCCTTTGCTGTGCAAGCCGCGGTATCGACCCTCAAGACGCTCAACTTAACAATTTGGGAAATATACCTGTCAGCATTCAGATCAACAGTACCAACGGTTCCAGCAGCAGCAGGGACGCCGGCAGCAATAAAGACTGTAAACGATTGCAACAAACACCAATCAAAAGACGACTGCACATAACCTTGCAAGTGAAACGAAAAAGCAGCTGAAGCAAACAAAAAATGCTCATTAGATCCAGCAAAAGCAACAGAGCAGAACAAGCAAACCAAGCAGGAACAGGAGAGAAACCAAGAGAGAGGGCAGCTGCAACTGGGTGCGCAAGACACGGAACTGATAAGGCAAAATGTGAAGCTGACAAAACAGGCGACAAATAAATTGTGCTTTTAGGAAGGATAAATATAATAAAGATGATAAGGATACAGAAAAGTGCCAAAATGGTAGTATTCTTGTCAATAAGACATTTGATTTGATTTCTGCAGCTTTTGCGAGTTTTGTAGTACTTTAGTATTATAAAAATCTAAAGATATATGCTATATTCACAAAATTTGATATATTTCAACAACTTTTTTGTTACTCCTTTTAAAAATGTGAAAATTTAGAAAATCTGTTATTTTTGTATTATAGTGGTCTATGGGTTTAAAGTAAAAGAGTGGTAGTATATAAAAAACCAATGTTATTCTGATTTTTTCGTGATGTTTATTTTTTATAGATATCAGTTAGGGTGATAATGATAATAGTATTAAGTGATAATGACAAAAATGATAGTAATAATAATAGGATTAAGTTGTAAGTATGTATACTTTTTTCATAATAGTGATTCTAAGCCTTTATAATAGGTGACGTTCAGTCGACAAAATCTTTATTTTGCGCCCTGGCGATGCCACCCACCTCAACGTGGTG
>NW_027123153.1:8813-13784 GCF_001457755.1 Trypanosoma equiperdum
TAAATGGTAGTGTTATTGTAAATAAGATATTTGATTTGATTTCTGCAGCTTTTGCGAGTTTTGTAGTACTTTAGTATTATAAAAATCTAACGATGTATGCTATATTCAGAAACTTTGATATATTTTAACAATTTTTTGTGAATCCTTTAAAAAATGTGAAAATTTAGAAAATATGTTATTTTTGTATTATAGTGGGCTATGGGTTTAAAGTAGAAGAGTGGTAGGATATGAAAAAACAATGCTATTCTAATTTTGTTCGTGATGTTTATTTTTTATAGATATTAGTTAGGATGATAATGGTAATGGTGTTAAGTGATAATGACAATAATAATAATAATAGGATTAGGTTGTGAGTGCTTATATTTTTTTATAATAGTGATTCTAAACCTTTATAATAGGTAACTTTCAGTCGACAGAACTCTTTATATTGCGTTTTAAAACAACATAGCTCATAATATGGCCTGCAACTGCTTCCCGAGAACCAACACTACAAACACCACACGAAAGAAGACTAAGAAAGAGTAAGTCAGCGGTGTCTGAGCCTCAGTTAGTGGATAGGATTAAAAACCAGATTGCCGCAGGATTTTTTAACACAAAATCGATCAGCAAAGAAGGCACAAGCGACACTACAAACTTTTAGCGAAAACCTGCCACGGAAACCGGCGGTTTTAGAAGCGGTTGTAGTCCGTAAAGACACAACGTAGAGGACCCACTGATTGAAGCATAAAACGTAATTTTTTACACTGTTAAGCGCTAGGAATTAAATGTTCACAGGTAACGACACCCAGAGATCACGCAGAAGCCAGTGTAAGGGTGATAAGTTGGGGTAATATTGAGATGTAAAGGAAGAAAATCATAAATAAAATATACCGGTATCGAAAAATATTAAAATAATGTTTTCAATTAGCTACAAGCAAACATATAAACCTGCGATAAGAACATATTTATGCTGCAAAATCAGTAGTGTTTCAACATGGAAACACTAGCAACACCGGTATAGGTGGTTATTTGTAACTTTTCGATTTGCCTGTGTATATTAATTATAAAAGAGCGGCCAAAGGTAAATTTACTGCACCTAAACCATGTCCGTTGAATAACCAACAGCGCCAGAAGACTTTCTCTAGCGCCGAAGGAGCGCAGGGAAGCTGAGGGACTGGCAGCGACCATATCGGAAAACTAAAAATCCCAACGACACGAGGCCATAGTGGGCTACATCTTACAGCTGGCAAGCCACATGCACCTCCTTTCTTTGTAAAAAATCGACTATAGAGAACCGACACGACCAGTAACGTGGTACGCTTCGACGAAAATCAGCGATATGCAGTGGAAAAAAAGCAAGGCTCAATAATCCTTCTAACTGTAAAGGCGTTGCTTCTGAGCATGTTGTCGCAGAAAACCGAAAGCGCAGCGGGAAACGCAATAAACCACGGGGCCCGGAAACCGCTATGCGGTGGTGCAGACAAACTTGCGGCATCGGCAACAACTGCAGAAACTAACCTGCAGAAGAGCCTAACAGCACAAAATTCGGCAATAGCCGATCTACTGAAGGTAATGATCTATGCTAGACGTGCTTCGGGAACCGACAAGAAAGCGGCCAGAATAGCAGCAGCCGGGCTAACCCAGCACGGCAAAATTACAAACACTGAGATGATAAACGGTGTAAAAAAGACCATAGACGCAACAGCAAAGGCAAGCTATTTGCAGGGCCGCATAGTAGAATTCCTAACAATAGCAACAAGCGCCTACGGTGGCACACAAACTCACGGATGCCTCGAAAATGGCAGCAACAGAAACGCCGTACAAGGAACGACCGTCCTTGGCGAATGCGGACTACAGGCCAGGGACGCACACGAAGCAAACACGGGCAACAACACACTCGACCAGACAAGCTTGTACAATAACCTAGTGGCGGGGGGCGGCACCAAGGAAACAGGGTCGACTTCCTCCAAATGCAGCCTAACAAACCACAACGATGAAAGCATAATTCAAGACCAAACAATACAGGCCCCACTCAAATTTGCAGCAGGTTACACGCCAACAAGCTACAGCAGCGGCGACATCACCGCCGAAACAAAACCAGCCCTACAAGCCGGAATCACTTATACTGCACCTGAGGCCTACAAACAAGCTGGAGAAGCGCTAATCGCCTTGATGGTCGGCAAGGTCGGCAAAGGGGCGGAACACACCCGGGCCAAAGTGGCAACAACAAAAACAGTACTCGCAGCGAAGAAGCTAGCGAACACACTAATACTTAACAAAACGTCGGCCTACAATGACGACACCGACGGCAAAACAGCAGAACAGACAATAAGCACGACTCTGAAAGACGCAGAAAATGAAGTGGATATGGCGATATGGGAAAAATAAAAACCACAGAAATAGAGAACAAGGTGTACAAAGATGACAGCAAAGGACAAACATCCCTAGAAGATATAAATGATATTGGCCATCTTTTGACAATAGTAGAGTACTACGAAACTCAAGCAGCCAACACAGCCGAACAAAAAATAAAGCAACTTGAAGCCGACCTCAAGAAAGAACAGGAAACTACAAAGGTAGACACAAAAAAATGACAGAGATTTGCGCTGACTCAAAAGATGCAGACACTTGTAGAAACAACGCCAACTGCAAGTACGAAAAAGACAAAAAAGAAGAGCCAAAATGCGTACTAAGTGACAAGGGGAAGGAAGCAGCGGTAGAAAAGGAAGCAGGGAAAGATGATAAAACAAACAACACAGGAAGAAATTCATTTGTGATTAACAAGGCGCATCTTTGACTTGCGTTTTTTATTCTCGCATAATTCTCTTCTTCAATTTTTCCTTGCCGAAAATTGATATATTTTAACACGTAAGTTACCTGAAAATTTATTAATTTTTTGTTGATTGTCCATTTTCTTTAAATTTTTTTGATGAGTGAAGTTTATCCTTTTTTTCAGTTTTTTCTCCAGAAAAACAAAAAAGCAGGGAAGGTAGGTAGGAAGGTTAGGGGATTAGGGAGGGTTATCCAGCTAAGGACCCGGGTGAAGTGTTGAGGGTTAGGGTTATGTTCATTTTTTCTTCTTACTAATAATTTTATTTTTATTAGCAGTGAAGCGTCGCGACTTTAGTTTTTCTTAACGATGCAGCGACTCTATCTTGATGCAAACCCTAATCCTTATTCATGCATCAGGAATCTTTTCCTTCTTATTTTTCACCCCCGCTACCTCCTCGATTTGTTACTTTTTTTGATTCTGTGAATCTCAGTTATGCGTTTTGCGGTGCAAATTTTTTTTAAAAATTACCGCAGTCCCTTCTCCGACCAGCAGCCGACCAACCTTTTTTTATTATTATTTTTTTTTGAATCCATATGCTCAAGCGTTACACACTAAACGTAAAAGAAAAGCCCCAAAAAGACAGAAGTGTGCAAGGAAGAAACCGACGAGGGTAAATGCAACAAAAAGGATGGGTGTGAATTCGAAGATGGGGAGTGCAAAGCTAGAGTAGCAGCAGAAGCAAGAACACCACAGAACACAGATACCACAGGAGCCAATTCTGTTGTAACTAAGGTTCCTCTTTTGATTGCATTTTGTGTTCTAACATAACAATTTTAATAATTATTTGTAAAAGCCTTTTGCTTAAATTTTTGAAGTTTATAAAAGTTCATAAAGATTTCCTTTCAGGATACAATTTGTTACATTTTCTAAATATTGAGATATTATCACACTTTTTGATGAAAGTGAGTAAACTTTGTGTAAATTAGAAGTGTAAAAAATATAATATTAAATTTCAGTAAAATTTGTATAAAAGTAGCCTCCGAGTGTAAAGTAGTGTGGCGATATGGCAGGTAAAATAAGTGTTATTCTAATTTTCTTTATTTTATTACTTTATAAATTTCAGCTGTAGTGAAAACAGTAATGATAATGATAGGAGAGTGTTGTGAGTGTGATATATATTAATATTATAATAGAAATGGCGGTGATTTAGACACATTACAAAACAATATAAAACAATTTAAGACAATGGAAAGTGTAATATGTGAATAAATAAATGAGTTTAAAAACGAGGAATATTGTTATAGTAAAGGTAGATACGCTAAGAAGGGAAAAGGAATTGATAGAATATGCGTATGCTCAAGCAAAAAAATTATGGGAATTATAACACACAAGCATAAAATTGACGGGACAATGAAATTGAGAAAGAGTCCAGTGCAAAAGCAAAATGGATTCACTACGTTATCTGAAGAAGCAGCCACAGTAAGGCAAGAAGAATCAACATAAATATTAAAGAAAATGGGTATACAGGACAGCACAGAATATAAGAAAATAATACATCAGCAGAAATGGAGCTCTACATTTTGCACAAAAAAGGATAGATGCTACAGTATAGATGATTGTGGAAAAAAGTAACAGCAGTTCATAAAGTTATGCTGATTGAAATCCCATGATGAAAGCGAATTATAATTGGGTATAGATCCTGAAAGTAGTGAAATTCTCAGTAAATTATAATCATTCAGTGCAACAAATACTGAAATTTTTATAATTCGACTGACAACGAATAGAGAATTATAAAAAACGCGGAATTCAAGTAGTATGTAGCACTAGGTGTTGTGGCTGAATATAAATTATAAAACACAACCCATAGATTCGTGACCAAGATAAGCAGCAGCCGCCTTCCACACATCCTTCAACAGTTAAATAACAAAACCAAGGAGTAAATTATGAAAACACCTTATTATTGTAACTAATATTTTATTAAGGTTTCTAATATCTTCTTCTAACCTTCTCAAATTTGAAAGATATATTAGATCATGAATTTTTGTATCCCGAGAACTTTACTCTTACTGTTGCTATCTCATTTAGTGTGTGTAGGCACTTCATCCATTCAAGATCATAAAGTATATAACACAACAAATAGAAAATGTTCCTGAGAATCCAAGAGTCTTTATGTTTGTCGTTCAAATGCATGCAACACAAGGATGGTGTAGGCTCATATT
>NW_027123153.1:13794-16617 GCF_001457755.1 Trypanosoma equiperdum
TCATGTTAAGAGGCCTAGATGGGTTATGGATTTTCTATGGAAACAGAATGCAAGTGATGAGGATGTTGTTATTCATTTGTATGGATCTGATGTTATTGTTTATAATCAAGAGAAGTATGAAAAGGCTGTGCAATATTTTATTCATGAAAACTTTAGAGTGTTATGCACTTCAGTTGGATTTGATTATGAACTCAGATCACAAGGAGCATGTGCAGAGATGTTTTTGTTTTTAGAGGCTCTTTACTCAGGAAAGGAAAAACTCAACCTAACTCATTTGCTAAAATGGTGGATAACTAAAAAACCTTAGTTGAGCAGTTGTGGTATAATAGCTAGTGTGGAAATTCAGAAAGTTTTAGAAAGCGTTTAATAAAATGCTTAAAATGAGCAACGGGTGATGGTCGCACCAGAGTAATTACAATCCTTTACTTATTTGTAGTGCAGTTCAGGAAGAAGCTGTTGGCCAGGAATTTGTTTTGAAGCGAGGAATGATTGGATTACATTATGAGGAGAGATTCTTTTCTATTTACAATATAAGAGAGTTTGGAGAAGTCGAAGAGGCGCCATTCATTAATTTCCTGGGCAGCCAATTGCATGGGAGTGAAAGGCGAAAGTAATTGTTAAAAATCTTAGTTGGTATAAAGAATTGGAAGGAAGAGAATTTAATTCGAAGGAACTTGGAAAAAATGAAACTTATGGAGCCTGTGGAGGGAAATGGGGTTTCAAATATGAAGTGATTTGCAGGACAAAAGTTAGTAACAGAAATTTTTTCAAAGCAAGGAAATTGTGATGGCACTTTCACTTATTTTTTCGTAAATTCCGTTCCACAAACCTGAAACATCGCCGAAGTTAAAGTCGAATCTGAGTAATGCGCAGATTAAACCATTTACTTTACCAGAAATTGAGGACATCAAAAGTCGTAAAAGATAACGCAAGGAATTTACTTCAAATAACTAGAACAGTTTCACTACAGGGAAAAGCCATTACAAGCCTAGTGTTTCTCTTGGCTGTATATCCAACCGGCACGCCCGCTATTCAAGACGGCGACAATGCCGACGCATTTGCGGCGATATGCCACATAATGCAGCTACAGGAAGCTGGAGCTCCGGAAGATGTGACACCGGTTGACGCGACGGCCGAGATAAGCGAATTAAAGGCGCTCAATATGTCTCTAAGCCCACAGGAGTGGCAACAAAAATTACTTAAAGCTGGCGATCAAAAGGTAAAATGGGATGACGACGAAAACACAGACAAAAAGGCGCATGAAGAATGGAAAACCAGCTGGGACAATTGGGCCGGCGCAAAACAACTGCTGACAAAACAAGGAGGAGTCTCTGAGAAAATCAAGGACAGTGAAATATATAAACTTCAGGACCAGCCAGAAAGCTCGCACAAAAACGAGTCGCAAACATTTTAAGCGCGGCAGCAAAGATTTACAACGCAACCCAGACGATGCAAAAGGACACCGAGGATGGCGCCACAGCAAAGGTCAACAGACCGCATCAACAGGCGCACAGCTAACAGGTCCGGAGCCCAGAGAAGAGTACTGGAAACAAGCAGCAGCCGCGGTCAAAGACAGCGATACAAGACGACAGATTTTACAGACAGCGGGACTGGCCGACGCGACGGACAGCCAGCTAGCAAACTACAGACGCCAGCTAAACCCGATAGCGGAACACGCTTTTCAAGCGCTACAACACGTCACACAACTAGCGACCGGTCCCGAAAAGGGCAAAGCAGCCGATGCTGTCAAAGCGCTGAAGATCGCCGCCTACGGTCGTTACGATTTTACCCCCGCCGGTGCGAAAGACACCGACTGCAAAGGCCAGGGAGGCACCGGAACAACCAGACAATTGCTGTGCGGAGCCCCAAACACTGACGCCAAAGCAAACACAATAGCACAGTTTATGCTGTGCGTTTGTGGAGTCGACGGCACCGACAACAACAGGCTCTGCGAAAGCAGCCAGTCGTCAACGGCATTCAACCCGAGCAGCACACCGGAGGAAGTTCTGAAAGATCTGCTAAGCAAATGCCCACAACCATCGCCCAAAACGCCAGCAACGGCAGCCGAAGTACAGGCAAAAGCAACAGCATTAATCAACGCATTCCAACACAAAGGCACCGACACTTACTACGGCTTTTACTCCGGAACAGGTTGCTCAGGGCAATCGGACCAAGGCATCTGCGTGATGTACAAAGCAGGCACAAAGCAAGAACTGGAAACTCTAGCAGCTCACCCATGGCTAAGCCAACTACAGACAGCAGCCAAGCTGCTACATGAACACGAACAGGCCCTGTCAAAACTAGCCGCCGCCGAGGCCAGCCTAGAAGCGGCGCACAAGAAAGCCTACGCGCTAAAGTCGGCAGCCGCCGGGGATGATAAAAACCGAGCAAACACAGAGCCAAAACAGAAAGCAGACAAGTCCGAGGAAAAACAGCCGACAAACAGCAACTGCACCGACACAGCAAAGGAAACCGCAACAGAATGCAAAAGCCTTGGCTGCGACCATGACGAAAAGGAAAACAAGTGCAAACCTAAAGCAGGAACAGAAAACACAGCAGCAGCAGCAGGAGCAGGAGCCACAGGAGAAAAAACAACAGAGAAATGCAAAGGGAAATTGGAAGATGCCTGCACTAAGGCTCCCGAATGCAAATGGGCAGACAAAACTTGCAAAGATTCCTCTGTTCTAGTAAAGAAGAAATTCTCCCTCAGCGTGGTTTCCGCCGCATTTGTGGCCTTGCTTTTTTAAAACAAAATTTCCCCCTCAATTTTTTTTTTAAATTTTGCTAAAATTTTTTGCTACTTGAAAACTTCTGATATATTTT
>NW_027123153.1:16627-17026 GCF_001457755.1 Trypanosoma equiperdum
TCGAACTGTTTTTGTAAGTTGACTGTATGATTGTCTAGAATTTTTTTCTGGCAACTAAAAAATTTTTTCTTTTCCCGTTGAATTTTTTTTATTTTTTTGACTTTTTGTAACGGTGTAGGGGGGGGTAGTTAGGTAGGGTTAGGGTTAGGGTTAGGGTTAGGGTTATTACTTTTTGGATCATTTTTTATTTCGCTTCTTATTAATTTTTTATTTTTTATAATTCGTCAATTTTAACTGTAAGTGATACAGAAGCCTTTTTTTGATGCGTGATCTGGACCACATTCGTACAGCATGTATCTTGTTCTTTATATTTTTCGCATGAAGCATCAACGCGGTTTGTTACTTCTTCTGCTTTGGTGAATTTCATCTCTGCAGTTTGCACTGCGCGCGACTTCAAAT
>NW_027123153.1:17036-17308 GCF_001457755.1 Trypanosoma equiperdum
TGGCAGCTAAAGCCAGCCGACATAGCCGCCTGGACCGGTCGCGGCACAGCAACCCCAGCCAAAGCAGTCGGGTGCGGCGGGCAGTTAACTGCAGCGTCAGCAGGCCAATGCGTGCACATTGCCATGCCGCAACAGCTCCGGCGGAAGCCGTCAAAGATCTTAATACAAGGCCCCATAATCACCAATTCCGAAAATACACTGCAGAAACAAAGGAGCAAGCTAACAGTAGAAGAACAGAAGAAATGCAACTAAAAAACACAACTGCAGTAGAA
>NW_027124136.1:0-2102 GCF_001457755.1 Trypanosoma equiperdum
CACTCACAACACTTTCCTATTATTATCATCATCATTATTTTTATTAATGCTCTTATTATTACTATCAAATTT
The DNA here is from genome assembly GCF_001457755.1 of Trypanosoma equiperdum. Taxonomy (NCBI): domain Eukaryota; phylum Euglenozoa; class Kinetoplastea; order Trypanosomatida; family Trypanosomatidae; genus Trypanosoma; species Trypanosoma equiperdum. The sequence goes on from NW_027124136.1 coordinate 73, forward strand.
TTTTAAAGGTTATTTTAAAAATTTCCTGTTGACAATTATTCTTTAATTTATTTTTACTTTTATAGCTCCAAATATAATAATAATAATAATGGTGATGATGATGATGAGGACAGAAGAGTGTTGTGAGTGTGTATATGTACTGAAATAATAGTGAGAGTGATGGTAAATACCGAATGGAAAACAAAATACAAACAGTTAAAACTATTGTTAGGTAGAGGTGGGTAAGGGAGTGTGAGAGTACGAAGAATATTGTGAAACGAAAGAATAACCACAAATAGAGAAATGGAGGGTGAAGATGGAACGTGCGCAGTTTCAACTACAAACATTATGACGATACACTTGTAAACAAGGAGGTAAGGCAAGAAAATAATGTGGAAGAAAAAGAGTCTATTTTACGGACCAACTAAAGCCACTATGTGTTAACCGCAGTGATTATGACAGAAGACAAAAAAGGAAATAAAAAACAAAGTAAAACAAGTGGAATACGGGACGTGACGGTTCAGAAGAAAATATTATACCATCAGGAGTGTTATGCGATTATGTGCAGTATTTCAGACGGAAATGGTTAGTTAATGTTGCGAAGCTGAAGGTGATCCCGTTATATTCAATGTGGTTGTGAATTTTAGTATCCACCTCTGAAGAAGAAAATTAAGGACAGAAGCTGAAAAATGAATAGAAAAGTATAAAGTAAAATCGAATTCTTGTATTCAGACACAGCAACACTCGTGAACGTTTGCGTTAAGTAATATAATATTATTTTGTGGCGGGATTTAAACTCGGAATACTAATGTATTTCTTTATAGAGAAATGCCGATTAAACATGGAGAATCAGCATGAAATAATGCATATATGAATTTATGGAACATTTCTATGAAGCGGTGAGAATTAGCAGTGACAGTCCATCAATTCCATATTGATATATTGTCTAGACGCTACGAGCTTTTAAGGGCCGACAAATCCATATGAAAGTGTTCGCTGATGTGAAGCTATCCGAGCGGTTTAATCACAGAAAAGAAGCGCAAAAGCATTTTATAGAAACAAATTAACCAATTTGAAACGGAACCAAATCATTCCGATACGAGGTAATCGCACTCAGCAAAAGAATCTAATAGTGTTTGTGATAAAAACCAACCGTAGCATATTGCTACAAAGCATGCAATGAAGAGTTGCCGCCAACAGGAAATGATAGCTAAGCACAAGCTTTGAACTTTTAATCGTAGAAATATGTATGCTATTTTTTAAAGATACGTTGCAATGCATTAATATTAGAAACTAGATTCAGTATATATCTATATCTATCTATCTATATATATATAATAATAATAATCTGTATTGGGATTAAAAATAGAAAGTTATCGGATAATTCCCGTTCCTTTTTACTCATATAGTAAGTTGACGCACCAACAAAATGTTTTTTCTTTTCTTTCCTATACAGATTTCACAAATGGTCAGCATCTACAGCCACAAAATCTTGCGTTTTTTCCAGTATTCTTTTCCACACCTCTTGATCATTGTTGAAATACTTATACGCAGCAAATGACTAGAGTTTTATGCGTAGAATTGCTACTTTTTGTCACCTTAACAGGTCAATCTAACTATGCAACAGACGAGAATCAGGTTGAAATAGCTCGGTTATGCACAATATACCAACTTTTGACAGCACCACTACCAGAACAAAAAATTCAGGAGACATCAGCATCGTCGACAGAACAGACACCACATGAAGAAATGTCTCAAATCCTAATCAGAGCACTCAAACTAAATCTAACCGTCGCTGAGGAGCCAGTGGATGTCGTTCTAAAAGAAACCGAGAAGTACAAAAACAAAGCGGGAATAGATAAAGAGGCCGACAGGAAAGGATACTTCAACTTGCAAACTGATGGCGAGCTCAATAAACTTCGACAACTCTACAAAGATGTACTTGAAGCCGACGGTGCAAACAAAGATTTAAGCCAAACCCACAAGACGCAACTAAGCGCCGTCCACAAAGCAGACCTTCGCAACCCAATAGCACATCTGTACAAAAAACT
>NW_027124136.1:2112-4076 GCF_001457755.1 Trypanosoma equiperdum
CGTTCTCAAAAGATGAGCAGCATTTAATCAAACACGAAACCGAAACAAGACTCGATCTCATAGAAGCAGCAGGCGGCAACTTAAAGTGGCGGCAGTCAACGCTGTAACGGTAATTTCACCGGCACCCAATATTGAACCAGAAACTTTACCATGGGACACAAGCAATGACAGGGACGAAAACTGTAAAGCAGCCGGAGAAACGAAAAATAAAGCCGGTATGGCACTTGAAACGGACATGTTGTGCATATGCTTCGCCAAAAAAAATGGCGGTCACACGTTCTGCCAGACCTCAACACTAAGCGCAACAAACCACGGTTCAGCACAAAATACAGAAACTGTCATCGAAGACTGGCACGCCACAGTAAACATCTGCAAAGAAACCCAAGTAGGCGATACTCTAGCCCAGCGAGCGCATCTCATACTGGGAGCCATTGCCGACTTCAAGGCCAGACTGGGAAAAAACATGCTCAAAGCGAACTCAATCAGCTCAACCACCAACGGTGACGCCAAAATCAGCAATTACTACGGCGTCTACGTCACCAGCGCATCACCACCGAGCTATGAGAGCAACGGCAGCAGCGAAACGTCAGCAGCCGGTAAAGGCGTCTGCATAGATTATTCCGCAGTGCGAAAACCAGGCAAAGAAATACTGTGGGTCACAAAAGCAACAGTATCTGCAGCCAACCTGATAAAGTTAGGTGAAAAACGCCAGCAGCTGGAAAGACTGGTAACAGCAGCAACAAACATAGAAAGAAAAATGAAAGAAGTTTTGTTGATGAAAGATTTAATAACCGCAGCTACAGTTTCGACGGCTCCAAAGCCAGTCAACAAGCAAGCAAACAGTAGAGCAAAAAAATAAATGCAAACTAAAAACACAACCGCAGCAGAATCTTCAGGAGCTGACTGCGACTATGATAACAAAACACAGGAATGCAAACCCAAATCAGGATCAGGAAACACAGCAGGAACAGAAGAGACAAGCACCGGGTAGATAAGAAAGAAGATAAATGTGCAAAACACGGCACTAACCAACAAGCTTGTGGAAAGGACATTAACTGCAAATGGGAAAGTAATACTTGCAAGGATTCTAGTTTTCTCGTCAATAAGAAATTGGCTAAGAGTATGGCTGCTGGTTTTTTGGGTGTTAGAGCATCACAAGGATTATTGCTAAATCTTATGAAATTTGTGAAATTTATTATTTTGAGAAAATTTTGCAAAATTTGATATAGACTTTCAAACTTTTCGTTGAAAATGTGAAAATTTTAAAAAAATATGAAATTTGTAAATTGTGTATGGTAATGGCTTACGTGGGAAAAGTGTAAGTAAAGTGACATGGTATTCAAAATGAATGATATCATTAAAAGATTTAAATTTAACTTATTTCATGAATATTACTTACGGTTATAACAATAATATCAGTGAATAATTATCATAATAATGATAGAGGAGAGTTGTGAGTGTGTATATACGAACATTATAATAGTATATGCTGACATTAAATTGGACTTATAAATAGAGGCAAAACAATACAAAGATTTAAATTGGACTAATAGGAGTAAGTCCGATATTGCTTACATCAGGAAAAGAGCACAAAAAATATTGTTAAAAAAGGAGCAGCTAGTATGTAAGCAGTTACAAACGACATCATAGTAATGGAATAATCATACAAAAGAATAATGATGAGGGGATCAATGAGGCAGAGACAGAAAATCCATTGTACAGTCCAAATGGATTCGTTTCAGCTAACACAAAGAAGCATTGTAATTACAAGATATTTAAAAAAAACTATTTCTAATATTTTCTCAAAAACTTTTCGAAAAATACACTGTTCTCATTTAAAGTATTTAATTGAGATACAGCGGTCTAACACACAGAATAAAAATAAATAATGCGGTTTCATGTGTATAAAAGTGTGTCCATCTTCGTTATTCGCACGTGTGTGGAAGAGAATTGAAACGAGCAGC
>NW_027124136.1:4086-7089 GCF_001457755.1 Trypanosoma equiperdum
ATAACGCAATAATTAGTAAGACTAGCAGGCGATGCAAGGATTACTCTAATTGCTAAAGGAAAAGCAGTAATAATATTTTGATTTCATCATAAGAGACTTTAAAAAATGTTACTTTCTGTGAACCGTACACTCATGTGGATTGGCAATGTTATTAGTTAAAAATAAGTGTTTTGTTGTTTTAAAGAACAGAGCAAAGTAGAGAAATGAAAATTGAAGATCAATGAGAGATTTAGTAGATCAAAAGGAGTTAGCATAGTAGAAGCACAAATGAAGCTATTTTAAAAAAGATAGAGAGAAACTTCTCAAGCGTGGCCTTTACTGATCACAATTTTAGCCCCTTCTTCAGACAATTTTCTGTGGAGTTATAAGTTGAGAGGGGAACCAACGGCGGTCAAAAATACGAGAGAGGCCCAGCGAAATATACTATTCGTATCCCAGTATAGTTCAAGCAGGGCTTACACCGTTTTTTTTCGAAAGAAACGAGCAACAGCGCAACCGCAAGCGACGAAGCTTCACTGAATTTTATACGAAAAAGGCACTATTAGACCACTGAGTAGCGCCAGCATGCGTGGTTGTGACGACGTAAATAAGATTCATGGCGAAATAAAAGAAAAAAACGGTCATCCTCACAGAAAAATGGTTAAGGGAAGAAACAAAAACTAATAACTGAACTTTTGTATGAACAGTCTATGGAAAGAAAACGCCGACTGTCGCCGAAGATACCACCGAAAATGCGGTCTGGTGATTAATATGCGATATTCAACTGGTTCCAATAACAAAACCGGGTAACAAATGAAATCGATAGTGTTTTTGTAGGGAAATTCGCAAACGATGAATGCCGTCATATAGATGTTCACCATAAACATTCCCATAAAACAGCATCGCATAAAAGAGGCCGCACAAAACCTACAAGTGCCACCGTGTACCGGCGGACAACTGAGCAAACAATTCTACTGGAAGCGTAATGGACACTCACAAAATCGCTTTTTCTTTCCTCACCTTGAACAAAACAGATCCATCACTAACCTCGCGGCGGTCGGCAACTACCAGCTCCAAACCGCCGTAGACTAAAGCCAAACTTTTAAAACGACAAAATCAAGTAGCTAAATCGCATTTAACAAAAATCACATCGCTCTACAAGGCTAGAGAAACCTCAAGAACAAAAATGTTCATATCCATTTCCCGCTACGTAACTTTACTGACTGCACCGGTGCTCCACCGGAGCTCGATCGCGGCAACAAAAGATGGCTTAGACGACGCCGGCAAACAAATAATAGATAGCTGTGGGGAAATCGGGTACGATCTAGCACTGGCTTCTATTTCAAGGCAGCAAGCGACGGCAGCAACTTCAGTAGTTCTGTCGCTGTCAGATAGCGGTGCGGCACTAAGACTGGCCGCTGCTGCAGCGGTCGGAAGAAAAAAAACAGCCGGGCTGCGTGCCCTGGCAAACATCGATGAAGCGAATGCTATGGCTGCACTAAAAAGTTTACCAAGCTACGCCCAAAGTTTGGACGCAGCTGCGACAGCACTAGAAACAAGGGCGCACAGGCTAATCATGTACCGCAAACTACGGATCAAAACTCTAGCACCAGAACCGGCAAACGCAGTGGCCACCGAAAGTTCACCGGAAGCGTCAACAGTTGTAACAAAGAACAACGACACCGTGACAACAGTCGAAGAGGCGGCCAACTGCAGCATTGACGACCTAACCAGCGGCCACAAAGTCAACCAAAAAGAAGTCAAGGCGGATGAAATTTACAAACTAAAAATGATAAACGATGCAATACTGAAACAAGCAAGCATAACACTAAAAGCAGCTTGAAAGAGAGCCCGGCAGGTGGCAACACTGCGCTCACAGGCCATCCAGGGTTCGTCGAAACCGATAGCAGCGCCAACAACGGAAATTACCTTGGAGCTCTAGGCACAACCGACAAACTGTCAGAGACGACAGCAGATATTAAGATATTTGACACACCAACTAAACGTGTGAATGCAAAGCAAAGATGACAAGCTCCCACTGGGACGCAATCACCAGTGCAGAAGTGGCGCGTGCTGTTTGCAATGTATTGAACACGCAAAGACTAAACGCCGTGTCAATACTTTAGAGAAGCTGGACCGACATAGAAGCCGACTCCGAAATAGCGGCGCTAATAGCTGTCCAGCTTAACTAATCATTTGAAAAAGGTGACAATGATAAAGTCAAAACAAAAGCCCTGATTAAATCGGCACTAGGCTCTACGTCGACAGCCTTTTCCAAAGATGTCGTTAAATACACGACAACAAAAGAGCACTCTTCTCAAATAGGTGATGACAAAATAAACGGCAAGCTGACAGACCTTCGTCCGGGCCGAAGGCTGCCAAAATTTTTTGCTTACTTGAAAGGAAAAACAACACAACAATCCCAGAATCAACCAGCAAGCACCACAATTACGCCCTCAGCGGAAGTCAACAAATGCAAAGCAATAACAGAAAATGACAAATGCAAAATAACGGAAGGATTCTAATTAAAAGGTGATGATTGCGTTGCGGCAGAGAAGGGCAAAGGGGAAGAAAAGAACGAGGAGAAATGTGCAACGAAAACAGAAAGTGATTCTGGAAAGGATGACGGCTGCAAATGGGAACATATTCTTGCAAATATTTCAGCGCTCTTGTCGATAAGAAATTGGCTTTGAGTTGTGCGTCGGTAAGTTTGTATTATTTTAAGCATTTTTGTTCAATTTTATGAAAATCATTAAGATATGTTAAAATTTGATATATTATAATACCTTTCAATGAAGATAATAATTATTTAAAATATTTATATGGAAGTTGTTTCTCGATGCAAAGTACTATGATTATACGGTACGAAAAAAGAATGCTACTCTAATTTGTATATTTTGTTAATTTTATAGATATTAGGAGTGATTTAGGGTTATAAGAGTAATAATAAATATTATTATAGTAATAGAAATGTGTTATGAATGTGTGCATACTATTAATATAAGAAGATCGGAGTTTTGTAAA
>NW_027124136.1:7099-9044 GCF_001457755.1 Trypanosoma equiperdum
GAGTATTAAAGAAGACGCACAAAAACATAAATAATAAGAAGGGTGAGAATGTGAAAGATGTGCGGTTATAAAAATGAACATGACTATGCGCATCGCCATACACAGAGAGACAATGGAGGGGAAAATGAAGAAGAGACAGAGTGCAGTACAAATTCGAGTCACCACTTTATCCATAAAAACAGAGAGAGAAGGTAAAAGAAAGAAATTATACAGGAGAGTATTGTGCTCCACATTTCAATATATAATGAAGAGACGCGGCGACAGAGATGATGCTAGCAAAAACAGTGCCGGTAGTTATTACAGTTACTCCGATGAGGGTCTTATGAAATCCGATGTTTAGAATAGTTATCAGTATCAACTAGTAAAATTCTCAGTATTTATCCACTAATAGTGCGCCTACCTACTGTAATACCCATAACAGTGCATGATTGAAAAATGTGATGAATGCAAGTGAAAGCGAAAGAATCATAGTGTGAGGTGCTAGCCGTGACAGAAGCGAACTTCTAAGACAGAAACCGCAGGTGTGACCTCAAATATAAGTTTTAGACAGCACGCACATTCCTTTCAAGAATCATATCGAACCTATATCGATACATCGTTTATATTTGTTAACACTGTTTCTTGAACTAAAAAATTTAGTGGATAAGTTCATATACTTTAAAAAAATTTCTTATACCTTCCTTTAACTTTTAAGGTATTTTAGGAAATAAAGTTTATTATCTTGTTAGCTTTACAACCCACGATAATATTACATTTAGTGTATGTAAGCGCTGTATTCCCGCAAGATGATAAAATAAATAATAAAAAAATTATAAAATAAAATAATACTAAGTAACCTAGAGTATTTGTAGTTGTCGTCTAAACTCATGTAACTCAAAGATGCTGTAGACTCGTATTGAGTGCCAACCTCAGCCATGTTGAAATTATTACAATTGCAATGGGAGGTTTGTATAGCCATGTTAAAAGGCCTAGATGGGTTATGAAATTTTTGGAAAGACAGAATGGAAGTGATAAGGATATTGTAATTCATTGGGATGGCTCGGATGCTATAGTTAGTGATGGAAATAAGTATGAGAGTGCTGTGGAATATTTTATACGAAATACAGCTAAAGGAGATAATTACTATAATTAGGAGAAAATTCACAAAAAGTACGTGCAGAGATTTTTTTGTTTTTTAGTATAGGTTACAGAAAGGAAGAGGATAAAAAGTTGCATCATTTACTAAAGTTTCATTTTAATGGAAAGCTGTATCTTAGTGTGGTGGTTTAATAGCCAGAGTTTGAGCATTTAAAAGGTTTTAATATGCTTCTGGAGAGTTACCGAAGAGAAGTAAGGAGTGGTTTTCAGAGCAGAGTGTTTACAAAGGCTTGTTAATTTGGAGTGCTATTCAGGGAGAGGCTGGTGAGTAGAAATTTGTTTGAGAAGAGGGATAATTGGATGGGATTATGAGGAGGCAATTATTTTCTATTCCCAATAGTGTGGTGATCGGAGAATCCCCATTCATTCATTTTCCGGGACAGTCACTTGCACGGGAGAAAGAAAATTTTATTGTAAAAAACCTTACTTGGTATAAAAAGTTGGAGCCAAAGCGGTTTATGACGAATGATTAAGGAAAGATTCGAACTTATGCTATAAGTGGAGAAAAATGGAATTTTGATTATGGAAAGATTTGTGGTTATTTTTTCAAAGAACTGAGTTATTTAAAGCTAAGAAAGTGTAACGATAATGGTCAGGAAAGCCGCATGCACTATACTACATCGCAGTTTACAGGTGGAGAGCGTCTAAAACACAGAGCAGAATCATACCCCTGAGTTCAAGGTGAAAACTAACCAGAGAGCCACGCAGTTAATTTATACCCCACTTTATGATAGTACATAGTACCAAATAACCAACATTTTTGAGAGTGGAGGAAACAGTGCGACACCTTGGTATCGGACTGTAATCT
>NW_027124136.1:9054-10378 GCF_001457755.1 Trypanosoma equiperdum
AATCCTTCTCACTCAGTGCACATGACACCTGGAAACAGAAAAGAAAAAGACGCCGAATATCCCCACACAGAACTACGAAGCATTTTATGCAAGCCAATTTTTTTCAAACTTTAGTTCGTTTTTAGCCGGACAAACAAGATGCTAAAAAAGCACAATATGAGTTTTAAGAAATTTTCTTACTATTTGTTTTAGCGAGCCACGTGCTACCGCAGAGTGCTACAGCAGCAGTCGGCGATGTCACGGCGGACTATTTGGCTCTATGCGAATCTTGAATAGTGGCCAAGGAAGGCTTGGAGCAAAATTTCAGCATCTCCGCTGCCACTGACGGCTTACAAGAGATTCTGAGGATGAATATGAGCGTGGCCGATGACTCATGGCAGGGGCTCTTTGACAAGGCCGGTCCGGCAGGGAAACGGGAGTAGATGAAAAAAAATAAAAGCTGAAGGAAAAAAACTGGAGTGGGAAGACGACTGGGGCACGTGGAAAGCGCAAAGGGTTCATACAAAGAAACAGGCAACGGACAGTGACTGGCGCAAGAAGCACCCAAACCCCGCAGAAAAAACCTTTTTCTGCAAGGAAAGGAACCAATAAACCATACAGCGTCAAAAGCCAAGGAATTACACAACTCTCGAGACACGTTAAACGGCAAAAGTGCAGCACAATTAACTATAACGATCGCAATGCACATCAAGAACGCAATGTGTGGCACTGAAGCAGATAATAAATACGATGACACCAAGGAAAGCTGCAAGGATATAAATACATAGCCAGCAACAAAATCAACCAAGTGCGTGCAAACAGAAAATGGCAAAGCACTGTAAAAAGACATTCTTTGCATTTGCTCAGATCAAACCGAAGACGCGTGTGCAGCCGGTGCGGCGCACGGCAACAATGCCAACGGAAACATACCAAACAACGAAATTTCAAAGATAACAGGGGGATGTCCAAACCACGGCGTAGCCATACCACTTGACGTTGCAATTAAAGCGGCGATCGGCCGTGTAGCTAGCAGGATATGCAACCTTGAAACCACCAAAGCGGTTGTAGGCATCGGAAAGTTAACCGGTACAGACTGCACAAGCTCAAACAACTACCACTGCGTCAATTACAAAGACTTGCTGATTGGCAACGACAAAGGATACAGCAAAATACCATGGTATAATGAACTATCAAAGGCAGCGGCCGCCGTGTGGCAATTCCAACAGCTGCAAAGACATGCAGTGACGACAGACGCCCACCTAAAGCAACTGAGAAATCAAGCGTAATCAGCATACAGGCGAAAAGTCGTACCTATAAGCGCCATTACAAACAACAAAGAAGCAAA
>NW_027124136.1:10388-10692 GCF_001457755.1 Trypanosoma equiperdum
ATGCAAATGGGAAGGAAAAACTGAAACAGTTGGCCCCTGCAAACCTAAAGATGGAGAAGGACAGACAAACGCAGCACCAGGAACGGGAGAGCACGCAAGGGGAGAGGAGAAAGAAGAGAAATGCTCAAAACACAGAACCGACAAAAATGCTTGCGACAAGGACAGAAACTCCAAATGGGATTTAAAAAAGTGCAAATATTCCAGTATTCTAATCAATAGGAACTTTTCTCTAATGGCTGCTGATTTTGTGAGTTTGTTATCATTTTGGAATTTAAGGATATCTGATCAAATGTATGAAATTTAT
>NW_027123799.1:0-3929 GCF_001457755.1 Trypanosoma equiperdum
ATTATTATTATAATTATAATAACCTCAAATAATATCTATAAAATGAAAGAAATGAGAAGCGTATTAACTTTTCAAACCATATCACCATAATATTATATATAAATAGACCACTTTCATACCAAAATTTAGTATTCTCAAAATGTTCAATGATTTGGAAAGGTTTTCTAAACAGTGTTAAAATATATCAAAACTTAAAAATTTCACTAAATTTATTTATTATAGTAAATTCTTTTTAAATAGTAATATTTCATAAATTTTATTAATTTGAAAAAGAATCCTTAGAGAGCTAGAACACTATCACCCTCACGAACGCAGTAGCCATCAAAGTGAATTTCTTATTGACAAGAAAACTAAAAGAGCGGCAGTCGGGCTTGGGAAGTTTACCTGTACCATCAACATAGTCAATCCATCCACATCCTGCTTTTTGACCCTGTTTTACATCCTTGTTTTTCGCCTCAAATGCTTGCTTGGTCTAGTGTTTACTGCAGTTTACCACGGTACTTGTCTCTCCTGTTGCTGCTGCTTTGTTTTCGGTTCCTGGTTTAGTTTTGCATTCTTTCTTGTTGCTGTTAAAATCGCAGTCAGCTTCTGGTCATTTTTCTGCAGTTGTGTTTATCAGTTTGCATTTATTCTGTTCCTCTACTGTTGGTTTTCTGCTTGGTTTTTGCGGTGGATTGATTCCCCGTGGTGATTATGGGGCCCTGCATTAAGATCTTTGACGGCATCTGCCGGATCTCTTGGGGCATGGCGTTATACGTGCTTTTCCCTGCTGACGCTGCAGTCAACTGCCCGCTCCCTCCACTTGCTTTGGCTGGGATTTCTGTGCCGCGCTACAACTTTTCCAGGCTGCTGTGTCGGCTGGTTTTAGCTGCCGAACTCCATATTCTTATACTTCCAAATATTAATATTTTTGTCGTTAGCGTCAATTGAAAAGCAAATAGTTTTGCGCAGAGAAACTTCCACGCGCCAGCGTTAGCAAAAAAAACAAGAAAATTTAGGCTGCTCGCAGCGCGAAATGTAGAGCTGAAATTCACAAAAGCAAAAAGAGGTAAAGCTTAAAGTCGGAGATGATTCAACCTGCAGCATGGGGAATTTACAAAAATGCGAGTTGGCAACGGTTCGAATAATGGTTAGGGTTGCATCGAAAAAGAGCCGCTGCACCACTTAAAATTTAAAAACATGTCGAATTAAAAAAATCAGTACCCTAACTCCTGCTAGCCCTCCTTTCTTCTTTTTAGGTTGCAAGGCTGATGTCGGAAATACCAAATTTGTGAAAATTGAAAAAAAATTACTAACCCTAAAACCTTTGAAAAAAAACTACCCCTAAATTTTTTTTAAAAAAATGATACGGATAAAATTTTTACCTCGTAAGAAAAAATTACAAGGAAAGAATTTTCACAAAAACACAATATTTTTTCAGTGAAATTTTAATGTGTTAAAATATATCAGAGTAGCAAAGTTTTTAAAGGGAGGTGAAAAATTAAAGAAACAAAAATGCAAGCAAGAGAGGGGCCTTGTTGATGACAAATGAATTGCTTGCTGTGGTGTTTGTGTTTGTTTTTACATCATTTTCCGCTTTAACTCCCTCTACTTCCTTTGTGACAAAATCCGGATCCACTACGCACTTTTTATTGTCGCCAACGCCGGTCAATTTACAACCATCTTTGCAATCGGCTTCTTTTTTAGTCTTGGATTCATCTGGGTTAGGGATTGGTGACGGCTTACAGTGCTGCTTAGCCGTCGCTAAAGCCGCTTTTGTCAGAGCCACCGCGAGGTTCTCTTTTAATTTTGCTGTGTGAAAGGTTAGTCTCTTCTGAAGGTCTGTCGCGTCGTTGATCTTGTCGAGGGTGACGTCAGTGTTCCCAGAATTTTCAATTTTTTGCACTGTTTGTGTTGCTATCTTCTTGAAGAGGAGCTTATCTTCGTCCGTGGCGGCGCCTATCACGCTCTTCAGAAGGCTGTCGGCATCTGACGCTAACTTGTCTTGATCGGCTGTGCTTCCCAGCGCTTTAAGGGTTTGTGCAATTATGGCTTTGGTCTGCGTTGTGGTTTTTGGATGCTCGATTATGGTTTGTACAGTGGTTCCTTGGTTAGGGTCTGACAGCTCCCGTACCGCTTCTATTGCTGTGTAAAGGCCGGTTAGTGCATGGTTACCGGCTGCTTTGTAGTCGCTGCCCAAGTTGTTTCCTGTCTCGAACGTTAGAGTTGGGCCTCCATTGGTCGTGGTCGTCTTTATTAGGCCGCCTGCTAGTCCGTGTGGACCAGCTGTTTGAAATAGGTCTGCTGCGGTCGCTGAGCCGCCCGCCATTTTTGTTATTGCGCACTTGTTGGTCGCAGTGCTGTCGCCTATGCTTGTTCCGGCTATATCGTGGAACCCTTGGTCGTTAAATCCGTCTCCTGCAAAATTTACGGCGTTATCGGAGTAGCTGTAGTCTGTTGATATGCAGTCGGTAGATTTCTGGCTGTTGAACTCGTAGTTGCCGCCTGCCGCGCTGGCTATGCAATAGCCGGTCGTGCTGCCGCCTTTCGCTCCTTGAGTCAGAATCGAAGCAAATTCGGCAATTCTGCCTGCTTGTGTCGCTGCGGCGGCCGCGCCGTTAATGCCGACCGCCGCGGCTGCTTCCGTTTCACTTTCCATTTGGGCGCGGTATGCACCCACTGCTTCCGCTGCTGCCATGTAAACTATTGTTGCGTTGGACTCTTCTGCGGTCACGGCGAGTATCCGTAGTTTTAGCTCGGCCTTTTCCGCCTCTTCGATTGCATCTATTTTGTTGGTCATCTTGGACTTAATTAAGCCTGCCACTTTCCTTAGGTTCTTCGCAAGTGTACATATTTTTTTGAAGTGGTTCACGGTTATCGCCGGGCCTGTTGCCTCCACAGACGTTATTGATAACGTGCCGCAAATAATCAGTGCTAAAAGAATCTGAATCTTGTTTCTGTTATTGGCCATTATTTGTGTATCTGTATGCGACAAATGTGGAATAGCAATCATACAGCGATTCATCAATCTCTTACTTTATTAGGCCGAATATAATTAGCCCGGATCGACGGTTATCGCTATAAAGGTCACATACACATGGTTGTAATGTAAGAGTTTTTTTACCTTTAAGCACACCGATATCGGTTGTATTGTGCAATTACTTTTTGTTGTTTATTTATTCCAGGTTTTTTTTTGCGGCAAAGGAATGTGTTTTCTGCTTGTTTCCATCGATTTATTCAGCCATAAGAGAAGTAGCATCCATATGATTTTTTCCATTTTCTTTACCCTTTTAAAGTTCTGTAATACACTTAATAAATTTGAAATCACCACCAAGTCGCCGACAGGTCCACCCTCTGCCTGCAAGTCACTGTTCCTAATTTTTTCAAACATACCACATTGACTGTGTGTGGCCCTCTCCTCTCGTACTTACTAATTAACGTTGGGGTCCAGCATCACTTTTAAAAAAATACAATTTGCACAATATTTTCTGATGTTACATCCATATATTTGTGAATGAAATATGAAACACAATCTACTCCTGTATCACTATGTTCTTATCTGTTTCGCCGGACTTTTTTATTTTGAATTTTCTTTCTTTCTTTCTTTCTTTATATGTTGCTGTTTTTATCAGAGTGTGTAACTTAACAACTGTATGTGCCCATTAGAGAAGACATTGACTCTCCATAACTGTTCCCCCCATAATTTGCTTGCGTGTGAATACGGCTATCGTCATTTCTGTGTATGAAGCTGCGCATATGCCTTTTTCCTCATCCTCTATCTTTCCCAATTACCTTTAACAAGAATATTCTTGTACTTCCTGTCACACTCACCCACTTATTCCCATATAAGTATTGCCTTTTCTTTAAGTTCTTTTGCTTCTAAAGACGATCCTACCCTCGTAAACACGCTTATTACTGAAATATTCGTATATACACACTCACAACACTCT
>NW_027123799.1:3939-6725 GCF_001457755.1 Trypanosoma equiperdum
CAGTCTACACCATCCTTGTGCTGCATGAGTTTGAACTCCAACCACAAATACTCTATGTTTCTTAGCGTCATTCTCTACTACATTTGTTATAATTGCCTTTATGTGTTATTGAATTTTTTAAAGCTTTAATATACTACATGTAACAGTAACAGTAATAGTAAAGTGTCAAAATAAGAAATCTCATAACGTAATCTTCCTTTAAAATTTAAGCGCGTTATAAGAAAAGTATTAGAAGCCTTAATAAAGAAAAAACGTCGCGAGACTCACTGTTAAGTTAAGGAAACAGCATTTTCATATATGAGTATTTACTTTATATTGTTATGTTGTTTATGTTTACTGTATTTTCAGCGTATGAACCCTATCTTTCATTATTTACCCACAGTGTTTTCTATGTCAGTTTTAGTTACACCTAGTTCTGTAAACTACGCGAATTTCACTATTTGTTGCATTTACATTTCTCTTCTATGTGTTTCTGTTGTTATTTAAGTTGGTATTTACACTATTCCCTTTGTATATGCTAAAATGCTTACCCTTTTACTTTGATAAGAGCTTCAACCATTCGCTTTTGTCACAATATTAATATCACTATAGCACTATAAGTTACTTCTAACATTGTAGCTACTCCATTTACAGAATAACACTCATTTATTCTGCATCAACTACGTGGTGTCATTGGTTTATTTTTTTATTTGGCGCTACGCTTTACTGTGCGATACTCTGTCGTTTCACTCTGTATTTTCTTTTTTGTTTTCTGTTATACTATCGCTCTTTATGCGAAAAAGGTAGTAGCTCCATTTGTCCAGTACACTAGACTCTGTCTCTTCCTACTATATTGTTCAATTGAAAACCTCCTTTTTATCAACAATGATGTTGCTCGTCATGTTTGAGTATGAAACTGTGCATATTTTAATCCTTTCTCATTTTCACACTTTATTTCTCATAATAATAATAATCCCTCAGCCTCTCTCTTACTCACTTCGGTATTTACTCCTATTATACCATTTCCATATTTTCAGTGTTTATATTCTGTCTTCCATTTAGTCTCTACCTCTTTCCATTATAATATTCGCATATACACATTCACAACACTCTCCTATCATTATTATTATTACTATTATTATTATAGGAGAGTGTTGTGAGTGTAGTGAGTGTTTATGTACCAATTTTATAATAACATTGGTGTGTAAGACTAAACTAGCACCAGAACCAAAAGCTTTTAAATTGAGAGAACGGAAATAGTAAGTGACAGAGAGGAGCTATGAGGATGACAATATTGCTTTTAAATAAAAATGGGGAGAAAGTACTGGAACATACGCAGGTCCGAGATCATGAGTTAAAATAGGATCATCATACAGAAGAATATGAGGCCGCGAATATGATGAAGCTCAGTGAAATGGACAGAAAGAGTGTAGCTACTAACTTTCACGTAATGCCAGATAAAGAAGAAGCTACTCACCAAAGTGCACGGAAAAGGGATAACCAGCTAAACAAATAGGAAAACAGGATGGGCGCCAGCAGAAAAGCTTCATTAAATACAGAAAATTACAGATGATAGTCCATAACTACTTTTCTTGCCACCCATTAAAGTTTTAAATGAACGTAAATCCATATAAAAATACACAATGAAGCTGAAGTGATGGAGCGTATCAATAAACGTCAAAGCAAAAGAGTGGAAGAAGGACCGTAATTTTCGAACACGAAACTGTATAAACGGTTATTAAAGCAAAATAACAGCACGAAATTTCCAACTTCGTGCATACGTGCGAAGCAACAGTGTTATATCGTTATTTTATATACATGTATACAGAAGGAGTTGAACTGCATTAGAAGAACGCAACAACAACAATTATAGGTATTTTAGATATAAATATAGAATGCTATAGATTGGATTTCAAAATGTAGATTCTACGTTTCAACTGAATGCTTTTGAAACTAAGCTCTTATTCTCGCAAACATTCCGTCTTCATAAATTATTGTCAGTGATAAAACCTGTGTAAGCATGCATATTTTTAACTCCTTGTAATTTGACTTGTTTTTTGCCCGCAAAGAAACGAGAACCAGAAATTAACCCGGAAGAAACCCAATGCAAAGACTGAAACCGGCTTACCGCCAGTGATCAGGGAGGACATGCTTCGCTTATAACTGAAAGCAAAAAGATAACGTCTTTTGTGCAGAGAACTGTTGACACCTCTGCCAACCCACTTTACCATTAAGCAAACTGTCTCGACCAAGCGTATAATCACCTCAAGCATCGCGAGCATGCAGAAGGTATTTGTAGTAGCGTCAATGCTATTCTCTGTCACAAACACAGAGGCTGCGCAGCACGACAGCGCAGCAGCGTTCGCGGCACTTTGCATGGCATACGGCCTAAAAGACGCGATAGATGCCAACGCAATAACGCCACCCCTTCCTTCTAAAGAGAGTCTTTTAGAACCGATACAGAACCTAAATATTTCAACGGCAACAGACTCATATTTCAATTAAAAGGACGAAGACTACACGGCAGTAACCGGTCAAGCAAAAGCAGATAAGATAGCGGTGTGGCTAAAAGCGAACCAAAAAATTACGGAGAAGTCAGGCTCTAAACCAGAATCAAAACCGTACGCACGACCAAAACCAAGTCACGAGAGGCAGGTGGCCAACGGCAAGATATGCCTGTTCCTGGCGCAGGCAGTTTCCGCGGGAAAAACTTATGAACCGCTAAAGAATACCGCCGAAAACGCAGTGGAGAAAGCTATTTTTTTTTGGAATTTTTTCTTCCTGCCTTC
Source organism: Trypanosoma equiperdum (assembly GCF_001457755.1). Taxonomy (NCBI): domain Eukaryota; phylum Euglenozoa; class Kinetoplastea; order Trypanosomatida; family Trypanosomatidae; genus Trypanosoma; species Trypanosoma equiperdum. The sequence continues at coordinate 6,708 of NW_027123799.1, forward strand.
GTGAGAGTTTCCCCCCAC
>NW_027124005.1:0-171 GCF_001457755.1 Trypanosoma equiperdum
TTTATACCAAGTAAAATTTCTTACAATCAATTCCACCCCTTCTTGTCATGCAATATGCTGCCCAGGAAAATGAATGAATGGCGCCTTTTCGACTTCTCCACTATGTGGAATAGAAAAAAATCTCTCCTCGTAATCTAGCTCAATCATTCCTCTCTTCAAAACAAATCTCTG
>NW_027124005.1:248-3446 GCF_001457755.1 Trypanosoma equiperdum
TTCTGGCTATCAAACCGACACCACTAAGATAAGGCTTTCCACTTGGAGGCGATATTGGTAAGTGGTGTAACTTTTTATCTTTTTTTTCTGCGTCAAACATTGACAAACCAGTAGCATCTCTCCACATGATCTTTTACTATATACTCCTCGCTAAATTTTTCCTCATTAGCTGCACTATTCTGTATAAAATATTACACACCAGTATTATACTTCTGTTCATCAGTAACAATAACATTAGACCCATCTACAGTTATTAAAATATCCTCATCACTTGCATTCTGACTTTCTAAAAATTCCATAACTCATCTAGGCATTTTAACATGGCTATACAAACCCCCCATTGTAATTGTAATAATTTCAACATGGCTTAGTTTAGCATTCAATATGGTCTTACACCATTGTTGAGTTGCATGAGTTTGAACTGCAACCAGAAACAATTTAGTCTTCTTAGCATCACTCTCTGTTAAAATTCCCGTTGTATCTCCTCAAAGTGATATTAGGCATGAAAACAATGGGTATAACAGTAGCTGTTATAGAAAAGTTGTGGAGATAAAAAATTTCATTTACTAATATATGTTTAAAATTTGAAAGGGTTATAATTAAAATTACTAACTTTAATAAAATTAATCAGTTATATCACTGGGGTTGTGGCAAAAAAAAGATATTTATATATAAGTAATTCCTTCTTATTGTTATGATATCTCTGTTTAGTGGTTTATACTTAGTTTCTGCAGCTTATCTTTTAACGGGCATATTGTTCTATTGGTTTGTAAATTAGCTTTACCCATAGGAGCTTCCATATACTACGTGCATTACGCTGTTCGTTGCATTCATATTTCCCTTCCGTGCATTGTTTTAAGAGTTGCAGTAGTTAGGTGAACCGACTATTTCAAATATACTAATAGTCACAGGTTTCCTGTTATAACACCCCATCGACCATGTTTCACCATAAGACCCTGCCACCTCAGATTTATTAGCAACCGCTGCTGAAGTTAATACCATTATCTATGCAGTAGCAGCTATCCACTTTTGGTAGCAGTGTATGGCACAAAATTCTGCTGTGTCATTTCTTCCTGAGTGTCACTTACACTGTCATTTAACTCTATTTTTTATTTATCTCGTGTTTTGCACCTTCCTTTGCTGTTAATAGAGCATTGACTCTAATTGGATTCTACATTAAACTCTGTTTTTTCCTCATTGTCCATTCTATCATATCCTCGTGTTAGAAGTTGCGCATATGGCATACTCATTTCTTTCTCTATTTTTCATCGAATTTTCTTTAATAATATTCCTTTTCAAATCTTGCACTCTTACACACCTAATCTGCCTCACTCACTCACTCCCATTACATTCTCATAATTGTTAAAATTTCTTTTATTTTGAGTGTCCATTTAGCCTTCACAGATATACTCATTATAACATTAATGTATACACACTCACAACACTCTTCTGTTGTTATTATTATTTCTATCACTCTTGTAGTCATGATATTCATAAAATGGTCAAAATTATCTATATTGGAATAGCGCTCTTTTATCAAACCCTTTCTCCATACTAATATACACCCATAGGCCACAATCATGCAAATGTCCTATATTCTCTGAATTTAAATTTTTCACCAGTTTTAAAAAGTTTTATAAAAGGAGTTAAAGCTTATCAAATTTTAGGAAATATATCAATCCTCTCAAAGTAGCAAGTTTCATAAATTTCATAAAATTTACCCAAGATATTTAAAATTCTACAAAAATTAGCCCAGAAAATACCTGAGGAGCAGAAACTCTCAAATTGCTAGAAAACGACTTTTCATTTTTTTTTTCGGTTTCAGGTTTAGGAAATAATTTTGGGTCTTTTTTCTCATCAAAATCACAACATTTTTCATCTTTTCACGGTTTAGCTGTTGTATGCTTTTCGTATTCGTCTGCTGTTTTGGTCGAATCTGTTGTCTTGTTTGTTTTGGTGGGATAAAAAGGATTTGCTTGTGTTTTTTTGTTCCTGTTGCTCAATAAAGTGACGATCAGTGCAATATGTTGTTGCATCTGTAGTGTCTTATGGTGCTGTTATTGCTTTCATTTGTCTGTCACCATTTCAACAAACGGCGGCTTTGGGTGGTGTCAGTTCGTTAACCGATTTCCCTACTGTGTTTTAAGTTTTTCGGCACTTTCGCCAATTGGTGCCTTTAGTAAATTGTCCACTTTAGTTTTTGTCGCTCCGCTGTACTTGGTTTGTTCACCTTCTATTGTTTGAGACATCCGCTATTTAAGTCTGTTACTTGCTATTATGGTTGAAATTCTGCGCTGACGGTGAGTGTAGAAAGGTCTGACATCACCTTTTCTAGTGCCATGATGCTGGAGAGTTCTCTTTTTATTGTTGCTGGCGATGGTATGGCGCAGGTTTCGCTTGACGTTGAGTAGTCGGAGCTGCCGTCGGTGGATTTGCGGCTGAGTTTCAAATTTTTTGGTTCGAAGACGCTGCCGTCTACCATAGCTACCTTGGTGGTTTGTGCTGAGACGCACGCGTGGGTTCGTGATCTTTTGCCTGTGCAGGTGGTACAGCCGCAGACAGTTAGTGGGCTGGTTGTTGCGTCTTTTGCGACAATCGAGGGTTTGAATGCTATTACAGTTATGGATCTTGTGCCTGCCGGTGATGCATTTGTTTTGGATGCTTCTTGTTACCTGTTTGACTCGCCTTTCATGCAGAAGCCGTGTTTCGTCGGTGTTACTGCTGGTTTTATCTTGGAGTAGTTTTTGTATTGGTACGCGCTTGATGTTTTAAGGTACTCTGAGTCTTGGATAGCCGCGGTGGATAGGTCGTGAATTGCTTCTATTTTACCGAAAATTCTGTAAGCGGCCGCTGCCGCTTCGAATATAGTTTGCCTGTGTTAGTTTATTTTTTCCAACAGTTTACTTGAGTCTGCTGAGATTGCCGGAGCCAGCAGGCATGTTGTTGCCGATCGCGCGCCGTTTTTTTCAGCTTCCAATAGCTGCAGCTTTGCAATTTTGTCAGTTTCTTGTTGCGCCTGCTTTGATGCTGTTGTTATCATCTGCAGTGCGTTGGCTGCAAGTTCTCTTAGATAATCTGCTGTGTGTCATGGTGCCATAACGGTCGGTTTGTTCTGGTGCAGTGCCGAAGATCGCTTTACATTTGTAACGACCAATGTCACTAATAAAAGAGATACAGGTGCCTTAGCATACGATAAAG
>NW_027124005.1:3456-4440 GCF_001457755.1 Trypanosoma equiperdum
ATGGCATGCTGCGCGTTAGTTTCCTTTTCTTAGTGCTTTTGGCCGGATATTGTGTCTGAAAGGGGTGAAATGATCACTGCTTCTCTAGAAAGCAGTTATAAGTAAAATAGTATGCCCCGTAACAAAACAATATCGGCTTTAAGATATTATCTATAGCATTCTACACATATACATATCTGTACGTTCTATTATTTATTGTCGTTGTTTTCTTCTATTGCAGGATGACTGTCTTGTCTGAATGAATCTTTGATGACGATATAACACTGTCGGTTCGCACTGCTATCCTGGTTTATTGCCGAAAATTCCCTCTTTTCTTGAAACTGTGGCACTGACTGTGAACTTTTTCTTTGAAGTTTCTTGATGAGATCCATCAATGGTTTGTCTTTGTATATACTCTTACGAATGAACCGTCACCTGAATTTGTGTGAAAGTTTGCCTCTTAGACATTATGGGGGGAAGGAGTATTATTATAAAATTTCTGTACTTAATAAAACTCTTCTTCATGCTTTCATCACAGGTCTCTTATTCTCTTTTTATAATTCTCCGTTTCTTTTCTTTTGACGTCAGTAACTTCTCCTTTTTATACCACTGTGTACAACATGGCTGCTACATTTCCTATGTAACTGCGCCGCGTCTTTTTGATATTCTTTGTTTACATATTCTTTCCCACGAAACTACATTGGTCATTTCTGCGTTTACTGTTGCGTATATTCCATCTTCATCATCCTCTATTTTTCTACATTTCCTTTTATAAGAATATTCTTGTACCCACTGTGTCACTAACTTACTTCCATTCCACACCTAACTTTGTTTTAGAACCTTCAAATTCGGTTGTAAATTTATTCTCCACCACCGCTTTTATTATAATATTACTATTTTTACACCACAACGGAACTCTCCACTATCACTATCATTACTATTAGTGTTATTATGTTAACCCTAACTATTTTTTACAAAACAAACAAAAGCAGAAAAGCACTAATT
>NW_027124005.1:4450-7069 GCF_001457755.1 Trypanosoma equiperdum
TACCCTCTCAACCTAATGTTTTACATATATAAACCGTTATTATAAAAAACTTAATACTTTAGAATTTTTCACATTTCGCATAGGTTTTACAAGAGTGTTAAAATATATCGAATATTTTAGATTTGTTAAATTCTCTATAAAAATTCACAAAATTAAGAAAAATTCTTCAATTTTTATCATAGAAGCAAAAATGCAAACAAAAGGGGTGCCTTATGAATGACAAAACAATTGTTTCCTGTGATGATTGTGGTTTTTCCAACTTTTTCAGCATGACTTTCTGCTTCTTTCGCTGCTTGTTTACCCTTGTCACTCAATACGCATTGCGGTTCTTCTTTTTTTGTCTCGTCATATTTGCAGTTTTTGTCAGCTTTGCAGGTATCGGCATCTTTTTTTTCGTTGCAAATTTGTTCCCGGGTTTTTGATTTCTTCTTGGTAGTTTCTTGTAACTCCGTCAGCTGCTTTTGAAGTTTTTCTAGTTGCTGGTCTTTTAGAGCTTCATAATACCCCGTAACCCGTGTTAATTCTTGGAAGCTGTTGATGCTACCTAGTTTTCTGTCCGAAGCCTCTGGTAAAGCTTCTTTTGCGACCTCTAATTTTTCCACTACATGCCACAACGCTTGGTTAATTTTGCTGCCTGCGTCGCCAAATTCCTGGGTTTTGAGTTCTGCGCCTTCGCTGTCTTTTTTTTCTTGTGATGCTGCTGCGCGGCTCGCTAGGGTCGACAGTGTTGCAAGTTGTTCCGTACTTTTGTTGCCCGCGGCTGCACCCGCTTTGCCTTCGATCGCGTTTAGTGTTTGCAGTGCCGTTTTTTCCGTGAAAAGAGCAAGGTGGGTTGCCTCTTGTGCCGTAGAAGGGTCAAAGGCCTTGGTTTTTAGCCCGTCCTTTTTTAAACCCACTAGGCCGTCCAGGAAATCGATCGTCCTTGTATTGACATGGCCGCTGTGAAAAAGACAGTCACTTTGCGTGCTTGTTAGTGCACAGGTCTGGTGGTTGGTCGATGTTAGCGCTGTTCCGCTGCGTGGTGCCAGTCTTACGTTTGCTGCTGTTGGCTTCTTCGCTGGGTTGTGTGGTCGGTCTGCTTTGTAGCGTTCCGTGCACGCCGCATTTAGCTGTGACTTTGTTTTTGCTGTTGACGATGTAGCGTCGCCTGTCCGAGTGCACGCGCCGTTGGCGCCTGCTGCGCCCGCCTCCGCTCCGATTAGAAGATCCATTACCGCGTCTACACCAGCTGCGACGTAATTTGTTGCTGCCGTGTACCCCAGAGCCGTTTGACAGTTGTTGACTGTGTCCGTAAATTCCGCTATGCAGTAGTCTATGTACGCGTTGGCCAGGGTCCTCAGCTTGGTTCGTTGTGTTGCCGTAGACAGTGTTTCGGCATATATCTTGAGTCTTAGTGCCTGGTTGATTCCTACTGAAGCCGCCGCGTCAAGTTCTGATATTAGATGTTTAGCGTAACCTTCTGATTTTTTTAGCTCGTCTGATACAGCACACAAAGGATTAAAATCTTCTTCGTGTATGCCCTGACCTGCCGCTGCCTCCGCTTTCTGTATCGCTGCTCCTGCCACGAGAGAAGCCGCCACAGTTAAGAATATTTGAAGTAAAGAACGCATCAGTCGCTATTTGCTAGCTTGGTGTGAGTTAGCAAAAAGAGAAAAGACTGTAGTGATATCTTCGACTGTAGCTGCGCTCCTTTTAAGTATTAACGGATCCAAAAGCCACGGTTGTATGTTTATCACAAATAACATTTATATGAAGCTTTATGGTCGCCGTGTTACAGACAGAGTCGCTCGAAAAGTGTCGTTTGCAAAGCATAAAAATTTTATGAAACCAACTTTCAAGAAGATGTAAATGTTATTTTTCAAGAGCACTGCCACATTATTTTAAATCCGTAACGGTCTGTATCTATTGTATATATACTCCTCCTCCACACGTCCAGTCCTTCACTCCTTTAAAAACAGCGTACATTTCTATACCTAAAAGTACAAACTTCATGACTTGTCGGTGATGCTGCTTGGTGGTAATTATATATTACATACGGGTGAAACAACCCGGTACAGCTGCTGTTTCTCGCTGGTGCGGTTAGTTTTCCGTTTCTTCTATTTATTATGGCTGACTTGTGGTCTTGATTCAGCTTCCTTTCATGCTGCGACATTTTAATACCCTACTTTAAATGAGGTTGACTCTTGATCTTTAGATGTGGCATTCGATCACTGAATAGTGTTAACTTCTCCTCTGTACAACAGTATGGAATTAGTGGAGTTTTGCTTTCAATTCTTTTAACTTCATCAAAATTCTCACTAAGTTTATGTTAGCGAGACTTTAGATTTATTTTACTTCTTTATTCTTTTGCATCCTCGGTCATTCAATAATAATCATTGTTTTAAATTCTCCTCCCAATAATATAATATTGTTCACCACCAAGTGTTGGTCATTATTATTATATCCTAGAAAAAGAAGAACTTGGTGTTGCATCAATTTAATAAATCCATCCCTCCCACTTCTACTGTATCTGCTTATATATTTTGTGGTTTTTCACAGCTGAATATTAGGATTCACTATCATATTGAAAAATGCAAACTAATATTTCCACTGTAAAAACTATTTTACAGTGAGCTATAG
>NW_027124005.1:7079-10448 GCF_001457755.1 Trypanosoma equiperdum
CTTCTTATCATGATGTATTTTTTTGTTCTTTTGCTATCATGTACTCTTTTTTTATTATTTATTTTCTTTTTTTGTTTTCATATACTGCTTTACTTCCTGCAGCTACATCAGCGATGATATGTGTCCTGTGCACTGGACTCTGCCTTTCCGTGATTGCTTTCCCCACCTTTTTGTGTATATTTATGACAGTCTTAGTATTTGTATAAAAAACTACGCATATTACATATCTTCTCCCCATATCTTACTTCATTTAACATCCCAATTCACTCACTTATTCCCATTAAGCTTCGTCAATTTTTTAACTACCTTTATTTGAGTTATGCCTTTACTTTCCACTGCTCTTATTATAATATAAGTATATACTCACAACACATTCAACGTTTCATATTAGATTAGAATATTAAATATGATATTAAAAAACTTATACTGTTGTTACTAAATTTAGAGTGTTTATGCTCAATATCTATTCATGAGGACACAAAGGGAAATATAACAGAAAATGAGCCTACGAATCCCAAAGTGTTTCTGGTTGCAGTTCAAACTCATGCAACTCAAGGATGGTGTAAGACCATATTGAATGCTAAACTAAGCCATGTTGAAATTATTACAATTACAATGGGGGGTTTGTATAGCCATGTTACGAGACCGACATGAGTTATGGAATTTTTAGAAAGTCAGAATGCAAGTGATGAGGATATTGTTATTCATTTGTATGTATTTGATGTTATTGTTAGTGACGGAGAGAATTTTGGGACTACTGTGGAACACTTTTTAAAAAAGACTGCAGAAAATGAAGAGAAGTTTAGTAAAGAGGATATAGTAAAAGATCATGTGAAGAGATGCTATTGGGTTCTTTAAAGTCGGTTAAAGGAAAGAAGAGAATAAAGAGTTACCTCATTTACTAAAGCCATCCCCTAGTAGAAAACCTTATCTTAGTGGTGGTGAATTAATTGCAAGAGTCTGGGAATTTTAGGAATTTGAATATGCATTTGAAGACTTATTGAAAGGGAATGAAGAATTTTTGTCAGAACAGAGCATCCACAAACCTTTACCAATATGGAGTGCGATTAAAGAAGAAGCTGTTGGACAAAGATTTTTTTGAAGAGAGGAATGATGGAACTAGATGATGAGGAGATATTCTCTTATATTCCTAGTAGTTGTTGAGTTGGAAAGGCTACATTTATTTATTTTCCTTAAAAAACCGAATTTTTGGATAGAAAAAGCGAAATTTATTGTGAAAAAACTTACTTGTTATGATGAATTGTGGAGGAGACAATTTAGTACAAGAGAGATCGGCATAATTAAAAGTTACGCTGCTGATAGAAGAAAATGTGTTTTTAAATACACTCAAGGTTGTGGTTATGCGTCTTAATATGATGACTTATTTAAGGCTATAAAGTTTGAAAGAGAACAAGAGGGGAATTCATCCCAACTCAGAAATAAAAGACAACGGTGTTAAATACAAACCAAAATGCCAACAGGCTAACACCAATGAGGTACCAAACATTTTCCATAACATGAACACCATCGACTACAGCTCTAAATAAAATTCAACTGAAGTAAACAAAAAAAGACGGTATGCAGCTGGAAGCTAAAGCGAAAGCACTTGTAACTGAACTGCGAGGAGTACTTTCAGTGGCGCCAGCTAGCGCCGTCGTGGCAGCAGGTGAAAATTCCGACGTTTTTTTCAGCCTCTGCAGCCTGATAAGAATAGCGAAACAAACCATCAAGGTGCGGCAACACACGAGAGCGAAACTGTGGCTTACACCAAAATGCAGCAACTAAACAGAAGCCTAAGTCCGGCAAGCTGGGGGGGGAGCAAACTTTGCAAAGAAAGGATCAGACAACAAACGCCCGGACTACGACGAAGATACCGTGACCGTGAAAGAAATCAGGAAGCGCCGCTGGCCTCACTGGAAAGATGCAGAAGACAAATTAGAACCGAACGACGCGGAAGCTAACAAGCTCAAATCGGCGGGCCTAATAAAGGGATCTGACGAAAGCAAAGAAAGACTGCGCGTCGCGATCCAGCCTCTACTAGAAGAGGCTGACAGTATAGTCCACAAGCTGGAGAACCCTACACCCGACCTGGAGATAATAAAACCAGATTCGATCAAAAAGATACTAACTGACGCCGCCTTCGGCAGCGGCATAACAGACGCTGAAAAACTTGCAGACAATGTAATCGCGGGTACAACGGCAAACTCAGCAAACAGAGACGACCTTTGCGGCAAAGCAGCTGCGTCGGCAACAGCTAACACCGCAGCGGCGTTTATGTACTGCATTTGCGCAGCGGAGGGGAGCGAGAACTCAGGAAACCTGAAAATCTGCCACAGTCAACAAGCCGACACAGGGATTCGAAAAACAACAATGACTGACAGCGCAACCTGGCTAAAGGCGTTGATAAAACAATGTCCAGAAGGCAGCCAGGAGGAGCTGGAGCCAGAAAGCCTAGAAGCAGCGGTTAACCAACTGCAGACAAAACTCAAACCAGGGGCTAGCGGTTTGTACTACGGCAAATTCGCGGCCAACGGATGCACGGGGGAATCCAACAGCGGTGCCTGTGTTTTCAACAAGGACTCAGCGGCCGGGGACATAGGTAAGATAAAGGAATCAGCGTGGATTACGCAAATGAAACTAGCAGCAAAACAACTAAGAGCCAACGACAACGCAATACGCAACCGACAGGTCCTCACAGCACGTCTTGAGGAATTGCGCAGACAGGCCTTCCGCACGCAGGCGCAGCTTACGCTGACAGAAAAAAAAAAGTCAGCAGCAAGGTCGTTTAAAAGCAAGTGGTGCAGACACAAAAACAACATAAACCATCAAAAACCAATGCGAGGCGATAGAAAAAGCAACACTTTGCAAAGAAAAGGAAGAATGCAAATGGGAAGGCGGTGAAGCGTCTGAGGGAAAACACTGCAAACTGAAAGAAAAAAAAGTGGAAAGAGAAACCCAAGCAGGAACAGAAGACAAGAAGGAGGAGAAATGCAAGGGGAAAGGACTGAAAGAGGGCGGAAAAGCTACTGCTTGCAAATGGGAGGGTGAAACTTGCAAAGATTCCAGTTTCCCCGTCAATAAGAGATTGCCTCTGATTGTTTCCGCTTTTATAGGTTTGGTAGAATTTTAGAATTCTAAGGATATGTGCTCAATTTCACTCAATTTCTTAAAATTATGAAATTAAAGTAAAATATGTATAATAGTGGTATATGGGTGCAAAGTAATAGAGTAATAGTGTATGAAAAATAAGTGCTGTTCTAACTTGGTTATTTTTTTTATTTAATGAATGCTGGTTAGGAATATAATTATTATCACTATTATTATTATTATGATAATTATGATGATGATGATGATGATAATAATAATAAT
>NW_027124005.1:10569-19695 GCF_001457755.1 Trypanosoma equiperdum
TATAGATGAATGTTATGGGTGTGTATCTAGTAATGTTATAATACTTTCACAAAAGTGGGGAAGACTAAATGCACGCTAGAAATATGAGCAGTTCAAGGACGGTGATTGTGATTTTCGAGAAAATAATGTAAGGTGAACGAAAAAGATAAATATTATTACAGGAAACGGTAAAAAAAAGATGAAAAAAGGCAATATGCAGAATTTGAAGCATAAACATAACGATAGATATAAAGCTATACGAGGCGGTGGTGCAGGCACAATCATGGAGAAACAGAGTCCAGTGTGCAAAGAAAATATATGTTGCTAATTCATCGACAGCCAAAACATATGATAAAAATGGAAAAGAAAATATAGAGTAAGAAAACGGAATGCAAGAATGAAGAGCACAGTGGAAAATAATATATCAGGTTGAGGAGCTAATGACACCCTGAATTCTACTACAAAATGATTAGATTCTAACGCAGAAATGATGGTAGCAACTGTTTTTAAGTCTTATAGCGGATCCTAATACAAAGATATGAGTGGTAACAAGAATAATTGAGAAATTTAGTCAGGGTTGTGTAATATCAAAGTCCTTTTCGAATTAATTATAGTAATGGTAAAAATTGTTGCACACAAGATAATGTCATCTGGAGGAAGATTTTAACGTACGAACTAGTAATGGATTACCGTTAAAGGCAGAGGAGGAAATAAAAACGTAGAAACTGCTAAAAACGGTGTATATATGTTGTGTTTGATGGGCATTATAAGTAGTAGAATGTTTATTCTGATACTTCTCCAATTATGTATTAGTATTCTTCGCAGGAATTCATTCCTTTCGAAGGGTGAGTAATTCATATAAACATTGTTGGTAAGCCGCAACTTAAACCTTAAATCAATAAAATGGCAAAAGAAAGGTACTTTCTGGACCCAACTTATCCATTATAAAATGCTTTTGACACAAATTACTATCAGATGATCCCAAACAAAACGCAAGATCAATTTTGTTCTGTAGAGAAAAAAGAATTACTTTGTTATTTAAAGTGAAAACAGGACGAGAAAATTGGCATATGATAGAAGCCATTAAGAACCATAAATCATATATCTTGATTTTTTTCATACAAGTATAGTAAGGTATAGTTTAGAATGAAATGTGGAGATTCTTATGCTTAAACTGAGTGTTTTTTAAACATTCTCCAACTAAACACGGCACTTGAAACGCAGTTAAAAATTTGTAGACTTAAACTGACAGCGAAACAAATAGCACTTGGAAACTATAATATAAAGGACTAGATCAGAATTTAAAGAAACTTATAATATGAGAGAATCGGATAGAAATTTTCACAACCGCATTTGACTTTAGATGGCAGTCAAATGTAACAAACAGAGAACTATCCGCACAGGAGAACTCCCAGTGGCAACATGTACACGAAGCTGAAAAAAGGAAAATAAAACCCGTGGAAAGATTTGACTGTATACTCCCTAAAAACTCTACTAACGTTGCGGTATGCGCTTCAAAAGGCCGACGAGGCCAAGAATAATTCAGCTCCTCGCGTATTCAGCGAACACCGCAATAAGAAAAATAAACGTCTGAAAGCAGCACATGTAGCACCATTTTGCTACACAAGGCGACTGGAACCAGTGGCAATTCAAGCAAAAACAAACGGTCAGCAATACTGATCAACGCCGCACTGCAAATCGAAGCGGAAGTAAGCTCAAAATATTGTTTTCATAGGATATTGTAACAACTCAAGTCGGGGCCCAGGACCGGTTTATTGGAACAGGTGATATATATTTTGGAAATAATGCTTCAAACCTCCGTTATGCGATGAAATGAACTAGTTGACAAATGTGTCACACCAGCGCTTTTAAACCTTCTTTTCTTACGACGACAGAAGTTAAAAATGTCGATCCAACAAGGGGCCGCAGCACTAGTGGCCCTGATAATGCTAGCAACAGACAGAGTCAAGGCCGTCGCAGACGAAAGTGAGGCGGCACACCGTGCCATGTGCGCCTTGACCGAAGCAGCATCAGCGACCTTCACGACACCGGCCGGCTCGCCCGAAGCTGAGGGACTAAGTGACAAGATACAAGCAGCAAACATGTCCGTAGCTGATGCGCGATGGCAGGCTTTTTTTGACTCCGAGGCAGGGTCAAAACCGTACGATGAGACAACCGGCGACAACAGGACGCTAGCAGACAAGCTTGGCGGTAAAGAAAAATGGGACGGCTGGCGCAAAGCTTTTGCCAACATCAAGGTGCTCAACATAGGCACGAAACCGCAAGGAGAATACCCAAAGATCAATAGTGAGGTCGACCGAAAACTTGCAAGGCAGCAATTACGGGCGGTTGCTGCACAAGCAACCCAGCTTGAGAGGACAATGAAGCCACTAAAAGCTTTCTTATCAGACGACAAAAGCAACAAAATAAACGAAAATCTGAGGAAAGCACTTTACGGTGGCGATGGTGAACTAAGCACACCAACTCTGGGAAAAAGCTTCGGAGCCAACGGCGAAAGCTGGGCCGGGCTTTGTGCGACCAAAGCTAACCGCAAGTCGATAGCAGGAGATTTTTTTTGCATATGCACAGGAGCGGACGCAACCACAAAACAATGCAGCGGCGCATACAGCAACACTGCGCACGACAGCCAACCCAGCATAAATACAGGCTGGACAGCACTACAGCAGTCTTGCGGAAAGAGGGAACAATCAAAGGCAACTGCCGGCACCATCTACGCGGCCGTGGCGCAATGGTGAGCAGCGCTCAAGCAGAAGGCCAGCGGCTCAGACAACAGCGTCTGGCTCGGCAAATCAAGCAGCACCGGCACAGCATGCGCAGGGACGGACACGAACACGTGTATAGACTACAGCGACTTTTTCAAAAAAAGCGCCGGAGCTGACCTAGCGACATTACCATGGCTTTCAGCTCTCTCAGACGCAGCGGCAGCTAAAACAAGCAGAAGAAGCTGCCGCTGCCGTTAAGTCACTTCAGGCGCAAATTCAGGCGCTGCAGGGAGCAAGTGTTGAAATATATTCAGCAGCAGCATCCGGCGTACTCGCCAAAGAAATGCCAATAGCCATACCCACAGCCCCACCTACACAGCAGCGGCTGCAACCGCAAACACAGAAAAAACAAGCAGAGCTTACAGAGAAAGAATGAAATTCAGAAAAAGACGCAGAAGAATGCAAAACAAAAACTGGATGTATTTACGACAAAGCAAACAAAAAGTGCACATTGGGGAGGAAGGAAAACAAGCGGCAGCAAAAGAAGCAGTGAGGAAAGGAGAAGGTAAAAAGGTAAAAGGTGCTCTGACCGCACGAAAAAAGACTGTAAGGCCGCAAATTCGGAACCAGCTCCAGGAGAAAAACAAAAATACGATTAAATTGACAACACATGCAAAGACTCCAGTTTCATTGAAAATAAGAAATTTTCTTTGCTTGTTGATTTTGTGAGTTTCATAGCATTTTAAAGATCTTGAGAATTCTACAATTTTAAAGATTTTTTATTTTAAGAGATTTTGAATTATCTTAACACTTTTGCAAAAGCTTTACAAAACGTGCAAGTTAGTAGAATTGAGAATTTGAAAAATATAAAAATTCAGTATGATAGTGGCTATAGACGTAGAGCAGTAGGGTGATAGGTTATGGATACGGTCGATATTTTTATCTGGTTTATTTTGTTTATTCTATGGCTATTAGTTAGGGATATAATGATTATAATTATCATAATGATAATAATAGGAAAGTGTTGCGGCCGCGTGTATATACTAATATTACAATGAAAATTGTGGTAAAAAGTAAATGAGTGATGAATATAAAATATTTTAAACAATAGAAGAGTTGAAATGGACGTAAGTGAGTAAAAGAGATAACACGATTAATGTTATTAGAGAAAACACGGAAATACAGAAAGAGAGATGGTATATTGAACAGAAGCAGTTGCGAACAAAAACTGAGGCTAGTCATAATCATACACAACGAGATGACGAATGGAAAAATAAGGGAGAGACAAAGTTCAGTGACCAGGTTAACTTCTGGCGCTATGTTATGTGCAAAGTATCGGAAGTTACGGGAAAGGTAGAAAAAAATATATACACCGAAATATCTGGATATATGACACTACATTTCAGAGATTTCACTACCTAAAAATGTATTATTTTCTTGAAGATGAGCCAGTAACTAGAAGTAAGGAGAAAGAAAATCCAGCACCCAAGCAATAATTCACTGATCGCAGCCAACAGTGCAGAAACTAGCAAAAACAGCACCGAAGTTTGAAAGACTGGCAGTAAACGGAAATACGCACTGAAGTATAAACGTTGAGAACAAAAAAAGGTGGCATTGCTTCAAAAGTAGTCAAGACACACTGACACTTAGTATCCCTTTACACTCGAGGTAATTGTCAAGATTATTGGAAAGAATTAAGTTTTTTGTTATTTTTCTAGAACAAAGACAGGTAGAGACGTGGAAAGTGCATCCCAAATGACGGAAGCAGTAAACTGAAAACAAGATGACTTAGTAGAGGTTGATTGAATCTACCTTAGCTTATAGAAACCACAGTAGCCTACCTGTTTCATACAAGGCTCTTGTTCCCCTAAAGCTTTCGGTCTCGCTATGTTTAGAAGGAGTCAAAATATAGCACACAAATATAAAAATAAATATCTCAAATGGAAGAAAAAGCAGTACTTAAGTTACAAAGGCAAGTATTCTCAAGGAAACTAGTAGCAGCGACTCTTCTTCAATGTTCATAATGTCCATACGAAAAAAAAGATGAAACACATATAGTATGGACCTGAATTGGCTGTACAGTTAGAAGGTGTGACTACAAAGGAAATTAAAAATGATCGGTGCGATCAACCGGCAAGCCTCAAAAAAAAAACATATTTCACTCAAAACTTGATAGATACAGAAACGGATATAATGGTGACAATCATGTTTTTAATCCGTTTGGAGTTTCTAATATAAAGTTATAGATACCCAGAAATGTATTGGATAATTGTGAGGTGTTATAAAAATTTCTTATCGTATTTATTAATAATGGAAAACATTGTTGGAAAAAACATAATATTATCGGAAGGAGAACTATACAAATAGAATTGCTAATGGATGACAGTGGACAGGAAAAATAAAGCTAAGAAAATGATTAACACAGGATGTTTATGGAGGGATGATTTATGAATTAGATGGAATTAACAGCAACATTCCTGTAATTTCGTATTGATATACTGGACACGCATTAGGATATTTCAAGGAACAAGCAATCTATATAAAAGTAGTCAATGTTGAGCAAATGACGGTTGTTATTAACAAGTCAATCCAATAAACAAAAGCTCCCAAAGCACAAATGTCCAGTTATTAAGAGAAAGAGGAACATCCACGCCTAGGATTTCAAACATAAGAAAAAAGCTAACCTTTTTTTGTAAAAATAAGCAATGTTACATTGTTATTCCACAAGCGGCACCTGGAGTCAATAATGCAGTAAATAAAACAAGCGAACGCCATTGAGGTTAAAAATTTAAGATATAGGGGCTTTTTAGATTATTTGCAAAAACATAAGGGTTTAGTGACAGAGGGATAAATTAAAAATTCGATACGCCTGCAGCGGAAGTGGACAAGATTAGTGTAAATGACTCTAAGTGAGATACAAAGAAACATGGCAGAAACTGCCAGCACCAACGTTTAAGAGCACACATTTTCCGTCCGATTCACAGGTTCATATCCGCATTTGAACTTGAGTGTCAAAAAGCTCACAACAGCAACGGAGTCCCATAATTAAACAGCAGAGCAACAACAGCCTGGAGTACCTGCGCAGTTTCGATCAAAAGTTTCGGCGTGCGCGAACCAAAATGGCATCGAAAACACAAGTTTTCAAAGCGCTATCATCGATCAACACAAAAGAACAACCAAAATGGAGATTCACAACGGCTTATTCAGAGGCGCTATCCAAAGCCCTGACCACTTCCCGTCGCTGGCAAATGCGGCAATAACTGGCTGAGAACCAGCAGTTAAAGGGAAGGAAATGCAATATGAAAAGGGAGCTATCCACGATCCATGTCATCGCCAACAAACATTTTTCTTTGAACCACAAAACCACACAAGACACCGGTGATGCCATCAGCAAGAGGCAGACCAGACCTACAGACCAAATAGCTGTCTCCCTAACCACACAAAAAACCAAGGTGGATACTCTTAACTTACAAAAATTCACTTTAGGAAAGCGAAACACAGCAAGTTGTAGAGATGCTAAGACAAAAAGCCCGGAAGTCCGCAGTTTTTCTGGCGGCATTTGTGGGCGCGGTATTCGCACAGGATGAAGAGTCCTCAGTCGAAGCAATAAAGAGCACGTGTGATGAAGCGGTGTGGCTTCAGACCGTCCAAGATCATTACATCAAAAATGTACAAACAGCTGCAGCTCGAAATTCTGACCTACTCACAGAAGCCAGGAACCTAACCCTAGCCGCGGCACAGTTCTCCGACCAAACGCAACAGGCGGTACTAACCTCGTTAGCTGCCATTGCAGACCAGCGAGCAACTGCAGCGGCAGCGATCCTAAATCGAGAAACACCAAGCTTACTAGCAGCGGTAGCCTTGCTGAACGAACGACGCGGCAACGTCCGAGCACTGTCGCTTATAATGAACACCCAGGAATCCGCAACTTTCTCAGGGTCGACGACAACGGCTGGCGACAACGTACTCTTTGCCGCGACAACAGTCAAGTGCTTTCTAATAGCAACACTGGACAAGAAACCCACAGCGGAGTGCACAGTAACGGAACAGAGCGCGACGAAGCTAGTAGATGCAGGACACCACCTGGCCAAAATAACGAAAATGAAAGCGATACCGCTAACAAAATTTGGCATGCCTCAACTTGGTGTGGACATAGAAACGAAAGGTACGTTCACCGCAGGCAGTAACCAAGCAAACGAAAATAACAAATGCGCAGACAAACCCATAAAAAGCAGTGAAACCAACGGTGCCGGTTTAACGAAACTAGCACTAAATCAACCTACAGCGGCACCAACGGACGTGAAAATGAAAGATAACGACGGCTTCGTAAACGTATCCAAAGAAAAAGACCACTACATCACCACTGGGACCCAGGTAGCAAGCGCCACCTATAACCTAAGAGCCCTAACATCCAAACTTCTAGGAAAGATAGCGGATGAAACAGCCGATTCCCTGAGCAACGACCACAACGTTCAGAACGTAATTTACCTCACACTCGGTAAAGGAGAAAATATCAATGACAGCACCGACCAAAAAGCAGAAAAGATAAAAAGCCTGTTTGGCGGCGCCGGGACCAAACTGTAAGACAAATTTTTTTCGACTTTCAACGCAGACAACATAAAATATACTGTTGGTAAACAAACCGTAACCACGAGCGTAGCGAAGGCTGAAAGTGATTCAAACTACGCAATAACCCTAGCATTTTCGCATAAAAGCCAACACGGCAATAGCCAGAGCAAGGAATTCCAGAGAGCAGGTGAAAGCACCGACAAAATCAAAGAAACTGAATGCAGAAATAAAAAAGACAGAGGCAAATACAAGGAAAAGAATGGGTGTGAATTCAAAGATGAAGATTGCAAAGTTAAAGTGACCACAGCAACAGAAACAACAGAAAACACCACAGAAAGCAATTCTTATGTCATTAACAAGGCTCCTCTTTTGCTTTTATTTTTGCTTTTATAAAACTTTTTATATTTCCCCTTCTGTTTTGCTATTCGGATATATTTTAACACTTGAAAATTCCGCGAAAATAATGTGTGTTTGTGTAAAATTGTGACTTTGCAAAAAAAAATTGATCTGATAAAAATTTCTCTTTTTTTGTCGCTGATTTTTTTCCAGAAAAACAAGAAGGTAAAAAAATGGCGAGGTTATGGAGGATTGAAATTTCTAGCGACCATTTTTAGGGTTAAATTTCGGTTTTTTTGACAATTTTTGGTTTTCGATTTTTCGAGTGACTTTTGAATTTTTAAGGTTGAGGTTTTTAGGATTATTGGAGTTAAGGTTTTTTTGTTAGACATTTTTGAGATTTATAAATTTTTTTTGGCATTTTTCACATTTTTTAAAGTTTTTGGAGTTGGATTAATTTTATAAAAAAATTGGGGTTTTAAACTCTTTTATGCGTTTTATATTATTTTTCGTAACTTCAGATTTACACTGAACCAGGCAGCAGTTGTGCTAAAACCAAAAACAAAAGAAAGGAAGGATAGATAGGGTTATGGCTATAGTTAGGGTAAGAGTTAGGGTTATTCGGATAGATGTTTTAATTCTCCTTTTTTGGATTTTTTTTAATTTGTCATTTTTTCTTAGTGATGCAGCGGCTCTTTCTGTATGTCACCTCTAGGCCTTTTTCACTCAACACGCATCTTCTTCTTCATATTTTTTACATATTTATTTCATATCCACATCGTTACGATCTACTTCTAACACTTTTTTTGAATTTGAGCTCTGCATTTTTCTCTGCGCGCGGCCTCAAAAAAAAATTTTTATGCTGGCGCGTGGCAGTTTTGCCTCACAAAACGATTTGCTTTCAAAGAAGAAATAATATAAAAAGAGACCTATTTGGAAGTAGGAGATTATCATGATCAGTGGTGAAGCATCATCAGCCCGATCTACCGCTGGCAGGCGACGTCTAATGCCGCTCAACTGTCAGTGGCGCGTTTTTAACCCCAAAGGAAAAGACGACAAAGAGTGCACATTGATTGAGGAAACCAAACAAAAAGCAGCAGAGCAAGCAAATTGAGAAATACGAGGGAAAGATGGCAAACCTGACTGCAGCAAACTTCTAACACAACTGGAATATGAGGCAGTAAACAAGGATAACAAAAATTATTGTGTATAGAGAAGTGGGAAAGATAACAAGGATGAAAAAGACACAAAAATGTTGTGATTCCAGTTTTCTCGTCAATAAGAAAATTTCTCTGATGGCTGCTTCTGTTTTAAGTTTGGTAGTATTAAAAGATTTTTCGCTTAGTTTTATT
The DNA here is from genome assembly GCF_001457755.1 of Trypanosoma equiperdum. Lineage (NCBI taxonomy): Eukaryota > Euglenozoa > Kinetoplastea > Trypanosomatida > Trypanosomatidae > Trypanosoma > Trypanosoma equiperdum. The sequence goes on from NW_027124005.1 coordinate 19,529, forward strand.
AAATACTTCATTTTTGAGAGAATCTACAAAAATTTGAAACAATCTGATATATTTTAATTATTTTTTTATAGTTAGAGTTATATAATAATTATGATATTAATAGAAGTGCACTGTAAGTGTATATATACTAATACTATAATAATAATAATAGGATAGTGTTGTGAGTG
>NW_027124005.1:19705-23038 GCF_001457755.1 Trypanosoma equiperdum
TTATAATAATGTTATGATAAGAGTTGTGGTGAAGAATGAATTTAATGACAAAAAATGGAAGCACTGAAAACAATGTTATGTGTGCAATTGCAGTAATTGAGTAAGTGTGATAGAAAGAGCTTTTATATGTGTAGGTTTAAGCACATATGTAAATATGGGTATCATTATACAAGAAGGTGATGGTTATTGATAGGAAGTGGAGGCAGAATGCGGTGTATAGGCCACATGGAATCGATACATTGTCTGTAGAAGAGAAATTACACAAAAAAGAATAAACGAAAGTATGGAATAAAATAACCTAAGAGAAAATAGCACAGTATGAAAGGAAATTATACCGAAAATAAATATGCTCCGTATTTCATGTGGAAATAGATATAATCCACTGCGAAGATAGTGCTTTGGAAAGTGGTTGTTAATGTGATGACGAATCCTATTTTTTATAATGTGAAGAAATACAAAAAAGAGAAACTGATAGGAGGAGCGGATTGAGAAACTGTGAAGCAATTTAGAAGTATTCTCATCAAATGTAGCAATAATGACAGATATGTGCTGGATATGATATAACATTGTCTTGAAAAGGATTTTAGAACTGGAAATACAAATGAGTTATCGCGGATAACAAAATAGACAAAACGCCGAAGTTTCTTAGAATAGAACGTGTGTCAAGCTATGAATTATCTCTATGAAGCGAAGAGAAATAATGACGATATTCTTCCAATCTTGTATTGGTATATTTACCAGTCATTAATAATTTTCAAGGATCAAGTAAACCATATAAAAGTGGTTGCCGACACAAAGTGAACGGCGCGTGTTTACAAATCAAAAAAGTGGAAGAAGGCGGTTTTGTGTCCACTGTTTTCAAGTCTTCAGCGACAGTGTCCGATTACAAACAAGGATGTAAGGCAGTAACACACTGCAAACCTTTTCGTGATAAACAACAATGCTTCCTAGTTATTACGCAGATATTCAATGTAGAATTGAAAGAAAATAGAACCAATAACAAAACATGAGATTTGAATTCCCATGCATAGAAATATGTCTGACGTTCATCCATGAACCTCAAGGATGCATCAGAACAAACATCATAGATGTAAGCCAAAATAAACACGCGAAGTGTGAGCAGGAAGAGCATTCGTAGTGAGTATGTCATTCAGCTACAACCTTAAAGGTTACAACAACACAGAACGTAAATAGGAGAAGCGTGATGCATCAAAAACAGCCACAACAGTTTAATGCAATTACTGAAACAAACACAAATGAAGCATAACCCAACTCACCATTGCAACACCCACCAGCAGCGTGACGAACGACTGCCACACAGCTCTAAACAGCACTTGCACGTCCTACATACTTTTCAGCACGCCGTATGAAATTCAGCCCTGTGATACACATAAATCCCTTAATTTTAGTCAATGTAGCTAGAGAAACGGACGATGTTCAAGCCGACAGCAGCGGTGACGCTAACTCTTGTTTTTATCTGTATCGAACAGCATGCAGATGCCCAAGCACAGAAACTTTGATTAGCGCTGTCACCACACCGTTTCATGAACTGCAGTATCTAAAAAAGTTAATAGGCCACTTCGAAGGACAATTACAAGCAGCGAGCAACAACCTCAAAGATCTGGCGGCGGACTTCACCCAACTGACAATCAGCCATGCGTGCTCAACGTCAACTTCAACGAAACAAGCGGTGGGAGCTTTTCTCGTGGCAAGATCTGAAGCAATGCACTAACAAGAAGCGATTATTCAAGCTGGTAGAGGCCCAGTAACGAAATTGTTAAGCGCACTCAAAGACAAGAGGATGCAAACACGAACACTAATAAGGTCTGCACTAGACAAACTAACTCTAAGCGGCGGATCAAACCCGAAAAGCAGCTAGGCCGGCCTAAGCAGGGCCAGCGACGTCCAATGCGACGTACAAGACACAGGCGATGGAAAAGACAGTAACACTTGCGACACCGAAGTCACAGCCGGAGCACACAAAGAAGCCACAGCGATAATAGAACTGCCCAACATCGAAAACATACAGCTTATCCCCGATGCCAAATTCAACCCACCGAGCTACAAGCTCAAAATAGCTTCGGCAGTGCGGGCTCAATGAGCACAAGGAAACCAGGAGCCTGCGCGATAACCCCGACATATGACAACACACCGCTCGGGCAACTAACAAAAGCGTTCGGAGTAGTGTCAGCGACGCGTGACACGAGCAATGACCGGCCGACCAAAACAACCTTATTTAAGCCAGCTGGCAAAAATGCTGGCTGCGAAGATGACAACACAGACGAAAAAAAACCTAACAACGACTAAAAGATTAGCAGCCCTGCTTTGCCGGCACCGACACATCAACATAAAGACAGTCGCCCGACCTCTTCAAAAGAGAAAAAATGACCTATAAAGTGACGCGACATTACGAAAAATAGCCCAGCTATTCAAACACCGACAAGCCAATAGTTCCGAAGAGGAAAGCAAGCAAACCTCAGCTGTCAAGGCTTTGCTGCCCAACGGCGAAGCAACCTTAACTTCAGATCTAAAACCGTTGGAAAACGAGCACATCAGTTACAAAGCAGACAACGGTATAGCAAAGATAAACTTAAAGGAAGCCAACAGCGCCGGCGAAATTGCGAAAACTCTTGATTTTTGTTTCGCAAAAGAACACGCCGCCAAAGTAGCGGAAAGAGCACAAAAGACAAACCCAGATACTAAAACAGAAGAAAAATACAAGGAAAACACAGAAGAAAAAAATGCAAAGAGGACAAAGATTGTGAGCTCAAAGATAGTAAATGCAAACTTAAAGAGGGTGTAAAAGCTGAAAATGATGGGAAAACTACAAACACCACAGGAAGTAATTCTTTTATCATTAAAAAGGTCCCTGTTTTGCTTGTATTTTTGATTATAGTATAACACATTTAAGAAATTTGCTCAATTTTTATGAAATATTCTAACGTTTACCAATATCTGACACACTTTAGCACCTTTAAATTCCCCGTAAATTGTGTGCTTTTGTTAAATTTTGAGTGTGTACAATTTTTTGTTGCTTAAAATTTTCTCTTTTTTCTTTTGTTTTCTTTTGTTTTCTGTTGATTTTTTTTGAATTTTTTGGGTTAGTTTTTTTGGTATGTTCGATGTAGTAAAACAGACAAAAAACCTAAAGGCAAGCTAGAAAATGTTAGCGGTAGTGTCATTCGGGTTGTGGTTACGATTTGTAATTTTTGTTTTAATTTTTTAATGATGCAGCTGCTCTTTCTCGATGAATACTCTAACTATTTTTCCTCCAGCAGACATCTTTGCTTAAATTCTCTTGATATTCATTTTTACTACGCCGCCGTTACGCTT
>NW_027124005.1:23048-24002 GCF_001457755.1 Trypanosoma equiperdum
CTAGCGATGCAGCGGCTGTTTTTTTTTTTCGGTAAAGCCTGGACCTTATGCGCAACAGACATCCTACCTTAAATTCTTCTCATATTCATTTTTACCGTGCCGCCGTTACGCTTTTTTTCATTTTGAATTTGTGAATCTCAGTTCTGCACTTTCCGCTGCTCGCGGTTTCAAATTCTTTTTTCGTTGGGACAAAAGCTGGAGGGTGGCCTCAGCGGCTGCATGCGGTTTTTTTACAGTGGCGTGTGGCAGTTTCGCTGCGACAATCTGTCTGCTTTTAAGGCGGGGTAGAAGCAAGCGAACGATATTCTGCAGCAACACATGAGGCTAATTTGGCAGAAAACTTTAGCGACGCGTGCAGACAGCAAGCGTTACACAACAAACGTGACCTGCAAAGCAAACGACTGCAAATGGGAAGGGGACAGCGAAACCACTGCAAACCCAATGATGGAGAAACGCAGACAATTCAAGGAACAGATGGAACTCTATCAACAGAAGACCCTAATTGTAGCGAGTATACAGACCCAGATAAATGTGCCAACGCGCCACGCAAAGCTAAGGAGTGAAAGAAATCTGTTTGTGATTGGATTGATTTCATGGATGGACAGGAAAATTTTTGAACCAAAATTCCGTGATTGAAGTTTCCTTGCAAGTAGAAAATTGGCTCCGATGTCTGCTTCTTTTCTGCGTTTGGTGTCATTTTAAAGATTTTTACTCAATTTAATCAAATTTATTAAGTTTATGAAATTTTCTATTTTGAAAAAATTTGCTAGGATTAGCTAACAATTGATATATTTAAATACTTTTCGATAAAATATGAAAATTTAGAAAAATGTGAATGATAATAGCCTATGATTGCGATGTAAAATTGTAATAGGATATGAAATGTGAGTTCTTTTCTGATTTTGGTGAAATAGTAATAGACTGTTTTGAGTGTGTATATACTAATATTATAAT
>NW_027124005.1:24012-39431 GCF_001457755.1 Trypanosoma equiperdum
ATGTCTTGACGAACACATGGACTACAAAAATAGAAGAATTTAAAATCAGAGAGGGTACAATGGAAGTGAATGAGTGAAGGAAAGTTCAAGGAATATATTTTATACGGAGAAACAGAAAGACAGAGAGAGTGTGGGGAAGAAATTAACGCAATAACAGACGCCGAAATAAAGAAGGGACTCTCATATGCCAACGAATGTGGAGGCAGTAATTATGAATAAACAGAGCACAGCGACCGAGAAAATGCAACTCCTACGTTTTATACAGTGATAGCAAAGGAGAAGCTGCTGGCGAAAGTGAGAGGGTGGGAAACGCCGTGAAAAAAGTCCATATATGAGCCAGTTGTGGCTATTTACGAATTTGAGGGAATAAACAGCGATACCTTTCTAATCCCGTACCTGTATTACAGGAAAACAGTAATACATTTCAATGGGTGGTTAATTGACGCAAGGATTGTGACTGAGAAAACAAAAGATGACAATTAACAAAGCAAAATTGAAGAAGAAAAAGAAACTTTCAGGACTTTAATTGACAAATCTTAGACGGCGTCGGCAACAGCTGAAAGCAGGCATAAACAAAAGTTTGTGCATGCTCTGGAATAATAAAAGCCTCATCTTCTCATTACAGCGGGATGTGACAACAGCTATATAGCAGTAAATAGAACAAATTAGAAACCACAAGATAAGAATCTTAACTCGTAGAAAGTAGTCTGGTGTTTTATACAGCTATAAGAATGAATTTGGGAACAAATAAAAAATATTCAAAAGGTAATGGACAGGAAGAAAAGTCGGTTAAACAACAGTTATGTCATGTTCAATAGAAATAGAGAACGAAAATAACAGATGAGACTTCTTACTTTTTTGCTTTGTCCTGATTAGTTTGCTCGAAGTAGCCAATTCTATCTTTTATTTACACAGGAAATACACGCAATAAAACAAGGCAAACGATTTTAAATGTCCAGATCAGAGACAGTTGCCCTCAGTATTTTACAAGTAGAGTCTACGTTACTGTTTTTAAAAAGCAATTGAAGCTGGTGGAGCACAGTCAGGCGGTTTAAGCGGCTATAAATGGATAGGGTCTGCTCAGTAGAAAAAAAATTTAGGAATGTGAAAAAACGCCCCGTCCTCAGAGCTTTCACCCCCGATAAAACAGAAAGTCATTACTTACAGCAGTTTTTATGGGCACTAAATAAAATTGGAAGAACAAAAGTGGTGAATAAAAAGGCAACTCCAATGCAAAAATTAACTGCTATACGGGTTTGGCAAAACGGTTTCTCAAAAATGTTCAAAGTCATGCGTACGAGTGAAGCGTCAGTGTTATGTAGCCGCTGATAAATTCATCCACAAAACAGGAATTGGACTACAATAGAAGAACACAGCAAACATTAATGAAAGATGCTTTAGATATAGAATGGTATTTATTAAATTTGAAAATCGAGGCTATTTACCTTAAGTGGGTGCCGTTTTCCGTTACTAAAGGAAGATGCTGGCCTCTTGAGTTCTTCTTTTTTGTTACATACGTGTTTCTTAAAAGTAACAGACATCATGAAGCTATAACCACACGTGCTAGCACGTGACTTACAGAACAAGCAGAAAAATCGGCTCCATCGAGGCAACCCTAATATCGAGAAGGGGCAGAAAACAACATACCTACGTCTCCACCGGCAACCAATTGGCACAAACTCAACTTCTCTTGGTATCCTTCACTCTAGGGACACGAGCTAGCACGAAGACACGAATTCATGTCACTGCCCTTTATATGGACGATAGCCGTACTAGCCACCGCAACCGGAACATTAGCGACCATTCATGAACACACAAAACAGGTTGCTACAGCTTGCGCCGCTGCCAGACAGTTTGGAGAAGCTTTAACGGTCATCAAATCAAAGGCAACGGACCTAATCACAAGCCAGGAAAAGTTACAAAAGGACTACACAAGACTTGTCCTCGCCGCTACGGCCACACGCGGAGACCTGCGGATTGCGGCAGCAGCACTACTACCGGTTGCGGGGAAACTGCTAGACAAAACCGCCGCAGATGTTTCCAGGCTAACAGCCCTAGCCCTACAGGTCACAGCCAAGATTGGCCGGCACCAAGGTGTAAAGGCTGTCCTAGCCGATATTGAATCACTGTCCGTTCCGACCATGGCAGACAGAACACTCAGTGAAAACGACTGACCAGGAGCCGACGGAGAGAAAATAAGATATACGCCGTTTTCTCACGCCAAAGGCACGCTCAAACAAGAACCAACAGACCAAATAAAAACCATAAGCGCCCCAGACATTTCACAAACCGGCACAACCCTGGTGTTTATCCATGCACAGGCGGAAACTCAAAAAAGCGGCTTGTCAAACAGCGTGACGATCTGCGGAGAAACGGCCAGCAACCGAGGAGCAGACTACGAATCAGCAGCCCCCAACCAAAACCACCACCTACGCATGTCCGGAGGTGAGCTGCTAGACTTTAACAAACAAATCTACAAGAAGGGGACAACAACCGACGGAGAATACACAGCAGTAACGCCGACGTCCACCAACATCATACCAACGCAGGACTTTGTAACCGAAAACCTGGATGGCCTAAAAGCAATTGAAAAGGAGTTAAGCTGGATAGCAACCACCGGCAACGAGCTCGTGCAAGCGGCGATAAAAACCGACGAACACACTCAACAAGCAATAAGGAAATTGATCCTCAAACACACAACTGAACAAGCCACTTCCGCGGAGGCAAACAAAATCAAAGACACGGTAAACCTCTTATACGGGGACGACCAGGAAGCTTTCACAGACATAGTCTGGAACCAAGTGGAAGCAGTAACAATTCCGAAAGAGGTGATCGCTAATAGAAAAAAGACAGATGTCAAATCTACAGAGAAAATTAGCGAGCTTAGCGCAAGTGCAACTTCTTGCTTAATTCAAACTGAAAGCAGCGCAAATTCAGGAAAGGCCAAAGACAGCACACCACAGGAAGTAAGTAAGAAAACAGAAAACAGCGAGAAAACAGAAATAGACAAAAAACAGGAGTAAATTGCTCTAGCCATTCAACCAAGGAGACATACGAAGCAGTGACAGGTACTCCTTCTACAGGCAAGGCCAAATTTTGTGGATGGATTGAAGGCAAGTTTCAGGATTCCTCTATTCTCGTTAATAAAAATTGGCTCTTATTGCTGCTGCGTTTGTTATTTTGGTGTAATTTAAGGATTTTCAATTATTTGAGAGTTATGAAATATGTTATTTTTACATAATTCGGTTAATTCGCTAAACTTTGATATGTTTGATATAATCTGACACTTTTGATGAAATTGTACAAAGCTGTAAATTTTTGAGAGTTTAGAAATTAGTGAACAATATGGACTTTGAAGACACAAAACGTTGGTATGCTATTGGCATATGGGCACAAAGTGGTAAGATGATATCGTATGGAAATAATTAATATTCTAATTTGGTTTAGGTTTGTTTATTTTATGTATATAAGTGAAGTTTATAATGGTAATAGCAATGATAATGATAGGAGTTTGCTTTGAGTGCGTATATTGTAACATTGTTAATATAATAAGAGCAGTTTCGACTACCAAGCGGACTACCAAAATTGGAGCACTTAAACAATGTGAAAATGGAGCGGGAGTAAGAGGGAGTTATAGAGAGCGAGAACTATTATTTTTAAACTAAACACAGAAATTTAAAGAAGAAAGAAGTGATATACGTGCACTTTTTTTATCACTGTGCGGATTCACGGCTATTGTGCCTACCTTACACTAGTAATGAGGAGGAAATGTGTCTATGCACATCATATAACATGGCGTGATAGTGTGAGGTCCAGTCTTGGAGAACAAGCCACTACCCACCAAAGCCTCCTTATGTGGAGATTATTACCAACCCACTTCGCAAACAGACGGTAAACACAACGCGGCCACCGTTCTATATACATGGTCTCCATTGCAGGACGCGGCACCACATATAGCTGCTGCGGCATCTCACCCTGTAAATTCACCACTAGCTCTACAGCTAATGACATGTATACGACTTCGATGGGTTTCCCTTGGACAGGGTACTTAACCCCAAAGCATGAAGTATTCACTTTTTCTCGGATTGAGTTGCGGTTCACACACATAAATATCTTCAACGTCCAAAAGTGCACTCACTATGGCACCACAGGAATCACTTACCCCGGTAGATATACCAGTGTTCACGTCGTAACAGTTAGCCTCCGCAAAAAATTTTTATTCTTCCTCGGTACAAGACCCTGACACCACAATGAGGTTGCTACCACTAACGTCAGGGGGTTGACTGTGCTTGGAATAGAAAGGATAAAAGTGATAGACCAGTAATTTGATACCTGTAAAAAGCTGAAAGTATTTAGAATTTTGCAACACACTCTTAAGGAGGGGTTTAAAGATGAATAAAAAGTGGCCTTGGCCCAGAAACCATGCCGAGAAACCTTTCTCGGACCGACACGCATATCGCAACGAAAATAAACCAAGAAATCTTAATACACCCACACCTCTCTAGTACCTAGTCAAGGAAAAGTGGAGCAGAGCAACGAAGCGAAGAGCTTTGATAACAAAAAACAACTTTCTCCTGACCTACGACGCCAATGACAAAGCTAGCTGTGTATTCAGTGGCAATAGGATTGCTTCTGGAATTTCAATCTCAGCTGAGCGCAGCAGGACAGGTCTCAGAGCCAGCCAGCAAAAAAGTAGGATCACTCTGCTCGGAACTGAAGTATCTAAAGATCGCAGCTTCGGAAATTCAACAAACGGCAAGCCACGGACGCTCCCAAGCGCAGAAGCTACAAAGCTACGCTGATGCATGGCTTTTGCTTGCCCTAAAGACACCCGACGAACATACGAAACTAGCAACACTGGCACTAGCAGCATACACTAGCTCAGAAGCGGCCCAAGCAACAGTGAGAGTGGAGCAGCACAAAACACTAGCGGAGAGCGCGTCACAAAGATTCTTACAGAGAGCGGCGTACACCGAAGCTTTGTTGTACTCGGATACATCGATTCAGGAGCAAACGCCGACAGCAGACACCGCCAGCAGCCCAAAAACCTGCACATTCACAACAACGTTCACACATCAAGCCCCGACGAACTGCGCCCTAAACGCAGACGAAGCAGCTTTCCTTGGAAGCAACAAATTTAAACACAAAGGCGTGACGCACTTGCATATTCTGAAGGAGACGGAGCTCAAGCCTCAGGCGACCAAAGTCGTGGCAACGTTAAAAGGCACGGTGACCAACCTAGACAGAACCGCAACCGGCGTCTGCTCAGACACAACAGCCAACACCAACGACATCTCAGCAAAGCTACAAATAACGCCGACAAGCAAACAAACAGACGCAACCGGCTACCCCATCACGGAAAGCGGGCAGACAACAGGGGCCTGCCTCAAACAGGCCGAACGAGAGAAACAGACATTACGGTCCCGTGAATGCGTAGCGGAGCCTTTCTGCGAGTACACCAAGCAGCCCTTTCCACATGTCACAGACCCAGAAAACTTCAGCGGCAGCGAACTCAAAAATAACGCTTTAATCAAAAATTTATACAGAGAGAGCTGGCAAGTATACAGCGGCGAAAAAATAGAAGACTCTGACGCCGAAAAACAGCTCGAAAAGATATTTGGCGACAACAGTCAAAAATTTTAAACCAATTTCGTTACGCTACTAACAAGCACCAGGCTGCTAGTGGTGGCCGCAGCAGCTGAAAATGCAGAGGACTTGCTTACAATAGCCAAAAAAACTCAGTCGGCACAAGCGATTATTTTTATCACATCAGCCAACAAGACGCCAGGAAAAGAGCAGAAACAAGAAACGTCGCAAGGAGGTGGCAAAAAAGATGCAGCAGAAGACAAAGCAGGAGAAAATAAAGACGGGGATAATAAAACAAACGCAGCTGCATGCAAAGGAACTGAAGAGGGTAAATGTGACACAAAAAAATGCGCTTGGGATAAGGACAATAAAGAGTGCAAAGTTAAAGAGGGGGCAGCAGTTATTTCTTATCTGATGAAGGTCCCTCTACTGCTTGCATTTTTGCTTCTGTAATTAAGTGTTTAAAGATTTTGATTAATTTCATGAAATTCAAGAAATTTAGTATTTTGAGATGTTTTCTAATATTGTCTAAATTTTCTAATATTTCATACATTTTAAAACTTTTCTATAAAATGTAAAATTTTTGAAATTTAAAAAAATAGAAAAATGAGTATGATAGTGACCTATGAATGTAAAGTAGTAGGGTTATAGGGTTTAAGAAACGAATGCTGTCCTTATAACTTTTATTTTTGTTAATTTTTTATTTATTTTACGTATATCGTTAGGAAAATAGTAATGATAATCACAGAGGGTTGTGTTGTGAATGTGTGTATATACGAATATTATTATTAGAGGTGTTGTGGAAACTGGATTTGTGGTCAAAATAGTAGCGCTTTAAACAGTTAAAAGGCTGAAATAGGGGTAAAGAAGTGGGAGCGAAGTATGAAGAATATTGTTAAATAAAACAAAGAGAGATATAAAAGAAGATGTAATTTTAACTGTTTCAAACATAAACATGACCATCGGCATCATGTAAAAAAGAAATAAAGGAATATAACGTGCAAGCTAAATTGAATGGCTTTAACTAACATAACGAAGCGGTAATAGTTGAGAATGACCAAATGAATCATTTCTAATATGCTTCTAAGAACTCTTCGATAGATGCATTTTTTCTAAAGAAACTTTCATGGATAAACAGCAACATAAAAAAAGGGAAAGAAGCTTATAAAGTGAATATAATTAGTCTATAATTTTTTTCTAATAAGAACTAACCACGCTTACCAAACAATACCCGAGAAAACAGCTGGTAACCTCATGAAAATAATATGCAAAGAGCGAAAAACACCACCAAATATAGAAAACCTAACGCAAAGTAGAATAATTAAGCAAAAAGGAAAGGAACTGAAGTAATAAATATATTATTGTATCATAAGATAGTGTGGAAGTTCTGACATTTAATGAGCTCTATATTCAGTCTAATTTGAAAGGGTATTAGATAGAACCGAGCTTTTTGTTGTCTTCTAGATTCAAGTATGTAAATGTGTCATCAATGAGCTGAAAAAACAGGTGTAGTAGTATAAAAGTGATGTGAGTTATAAGAGAGAAAAAAATACCGTCACAGAAGACAGAAAAATACCACCATCTTGCAAAGAAAATTAACCGACATGGTGAAACTTCGGTAGTATAGCAGTTACGATATCTGCTGAAGCAAAGGTGTAGCATGTAGCTTAAAAAACATAATAAACGCAACGAAGAAGAAAAGTTCAATACCAAAATGTCACCTGGAAAGACAACTCGGTAATACATAATAAAGCTAGTTATAAATTTACACCACAGGCAAGCAAATACAGCGGCCGGCAGCTAGATGCAGACAACAAGCGAAAGTGCACAGAAACCGTTCCTCAACTCGGTGCTGAGCACCTAAAAGCCTGGCTAACAGCGGATGTACACGAAAAAACTGACCAATCAGGCGCAATACCGTGTAAAAGACAGGGTTTCATCCGCTAATGCTACACTGCATCCTGTTTCACAAGGTAACAAAGCGATGTCACCCTCCAGCAAAACGAACTATCTCTTATGACACGCTAAAGAAAGTGCAATAACTACACATGAGGAAAGCACGGCGGAATTTTCTGGCTAAACTAGCGCTGGCACTCGCCTTCGCAGCGACCACGGTCGGAGTGGGCGGCGCCGCCAATGACAACGCCAAAGCATTCAACGCTCTCTTCACCATAATCCAGATAATGGGTGGGACACCCATGTTACCCCCAGCAGCGAGCACCAGCGACTTAGATTCCCTAATGACGGACGTAAGACAACTAAATCTATCAGCATCAGAAGACACCCTCTATGACTCCAACTTTGAACCAAACACAGACGACGACAAAAAACCTGAAGAGTATAAAACAAACCGAGAAGCATGGAAAACAGCAAAAAACTTAATCGCAAAGGGGGAAACGGAAATTGAAGGAGTGAAGCTAACACGGCCAGGCGCCTCGCACGCACGCAAAGTCGCAAGCAATATCCTAAATCTGAGGCTAAAAACAATCACCGCCCTAAAAGACAAACTTAAAACAACAGTCACGGCGGAGGGAATACGCAGCGACTTGGATAAAGCTTTGTTCGGCAAAACGGGGAAGCGCAGCGACAAGGCAGGTGACACATACGCGGACTCGGGAGCCAGCGGCTGCGGCGACAAAAACCCAGCAGGGAAGTACCCAGGACTGTCGCTTTACTCAGACTTGTTGTGTCTTTGCTCGGTATCGGGCGGCGCATCGACCAGCTGCACAGGCAGTGCTCTGTCATCAGTCACGTACGGCGACGGCACACAAACAACACAAGCCGCAGCAACTGCGCTCGCAGCAAAATGCCCTAAAGCAGGCAAGGTTCAAGTAACGGCAGCCGAGCTAAGGCATGCCAAGAGCATTTTCACAGTAGCTCTCAAGGCGGATAAAGTAGCCGCAGTGCAGGCCGCAAATATTCTGGGTAATCCATCAGGAAAGCAATGTGATGGCGGAGCAAACGGCAATTGCGTTTACTACAAAGACACCAGGGCCGACGGCACGCTCGACATACAGTGGCTCACACACATAGACGATGCCATAGCGAAATTTGAAACGGCAGATCCGGAGGCGGCAGTCAACAACAGAATCGTAGCGCAAGCAGCGGCGTTAAAAGGGACCGCTCTAGCCGCCTATCTACAAATTTTAGAAGGCGATGCCCAAAAGCTGACAACGGCAACAGCGATACCAGTATTAAGCAGCACGGCGCCGAGCACAAGCGACTGCAACAAACACCGATCAAAAGACGACTGCAAAGACCCCTGCAAATGGAACGAGAATGCCACTGAAAAAACTAAAAAATGCTCATTAGATCCCGTAAAAGCGGCAGAACAACAAGCAAACCAAGCAGTGACAGGAGAGGGAAAGAAAGAAGAGGTTCAGGGGAAACACGAAGGAGAGTGAAAATATGTTTGCAAATGGGATGAGAACACTTGCAAAGATTTTAGTTTCCTCTTCAATAATTAAATGAATATGATGATTATTGATTTTATGAGTTTTGTAGAATTTTAGTGTACTAAAAAACTTTGCTCCATTTTGTAAACATTATGAAATTTTCTATTTTGAGAGGGTTTTTAAAATTTGAAACATTTGATATATTTTAACACTTTTTGATTTAAAAATTGAAAATTATTAACTTTTTGCAATTTAAAAGATATGATAAAAATAAAATTTTGGTGTAATATCAGCCCATGAGTATACAGTTGTAAGGCGATAGGGCGACAAAACTGATTGTTATGCTGACTTTGTTTATTTTGCCTATTTTTGAGTAATAGTTAGGGTTATAATAGTATTAGGAAGATAATAATAATAATGATATAAGTGTAAGTGAGTGTATCTATAATAATATAGTAGGTGTGGTTGTGAAAATAAAATGGATCACCTAAGTAAAAGCAATTAAAACAGTGGCAAGGTACGATGGAAATAAGTAAGTGAAAGAGGAAGAGAAATATTATCAAGTTAAATGCATAAAGTTAGATGGAAAAGGACAAAAAAAGAAAAAGAGAGGTATTATGCCTAGTTTCTGAAGCAGCTATGACGGTGATAATTGCTAATAAGAAGAAGATGGATAGATCAATCAGTGAGAAAGCAGAGTCTAATGTACAGTCAGATCAATCCGCTATAAAATATGAAGAAATAGTAATTGAAGATGAAACATAAGTCCCAAAAATACAAAAAAGAATGGAGGAATGCGAAAAAAATACGGCAGAGCGAGGAGCTATAAAAGGACTATAGATCTCTACATTGTACTCACAAATCGATAGATTCTACTTCAGAGATGGTGGCCCCTGTAGTTTTTTATTTAATAGCGAATGCTAATTTATGGCTCTGACAGAGAAGATAAGGAAGGGGGTATTGAATAGGTGTAAGGAAAATATCTTAGTTTTCTCGTCAAATGTAATACTAATAGCAAACATTTGTGTTTAGTAATATAATATTACGGGGGAAAAAATTAAAACTATGACTACCAATGCATTACCATGAATAGAATAATGAAAACACTTGAACTGCTAAAAATAGCGCATGTATAAACTGTTATGGAGCCTTTATGAAGTAGAGAAAAACAATGCCACTATTTTTCAAGTTATGTATTTGCATACTGGAAAGATATTAAGAGTTTGAAAGAAACTAGGGCACACCTCCAAAAGTTCTCTGATATTCAGGTGAAAAAGTGGATTGATAAGACTAACGTTGTCAAAAAACACTTTACGAACTCAAACTGAAGGGTCTTATGTGGTTTCTGACTATATTATACAACAAGATCTAAAATAGAAACAGAAACCAAACCGTGTTCGTCAAAAAATGCCGTTACTTTTATATTCCAGCAGCTGTAAAAGCAAATAAAACTGTAGAAAGCAGAATCCGTTAAAAGCCGTAGAGGACGATATTAAAGACAAAAAGTATTAAATTATTTTAACCGACAAACGACTTGTATTCCGGAGAATAGATGACAATTTATATATGAGAGATGAGAAAAGTTTAGATTCTTTTTAATGATGGTTACATGGAGTTTGGATTACAAGTCATGACACAACTTGAAAAAAATTGATCATACACTAAAAAGGTGTGACACGTTAAAAGGAGTCGAGCAACGTTCTCACCAACAAAAGCAAGACCATATATACCCAATAATGATAAGAAACAAAAAAATCTATGAACAGCTGCTAGCTTCGATATTAGCTCAAACCACAGGGCTTGTACTCCAAAAACAAAAGAAAATAAGAACACCAATGCAGCTGACAGGCAAGCGAGGGCGCTTTCGTCAGCGATGGGTGAAGTATGCAGCTGAATTAGTTGCCAAACCAGTACTGATACAGTGGTAACTATAAAAAAATTCCAGTTGTGATGTGAGCTGAAGCTGTGTGAAATTAAGTGGAATTGTCATAAAGGAAATAGTGAGGATAGAAAGGATTGATAAATAGAGAGTCAAATGGTTGAATATTGCAACGTAGGTGAGTTCAGAGAGCTACTAGAAGTTTCTCGAAAAGTGGTGAATGGTGCTAACGAATATTTAACCTAAACTTACCAGAAAATAATTTAACTGCAAACACTACTGCAGACAATACGGCTCCAACGCAACAACTCTCACCCAAAACAGACTCAAGCAGCGACAGGAAACGCAACCAAATTCATCATTAAACACACTCTTAAAATAAGAGGAAGAATGCTGTATCGATTGGAGGGATACAGCTCAGACACTAAAAACAGACACTCGTTTAACTTCTTCTCTAAACCTTATCACAGCTATACAAACAAAGTACGACGAGCACGGCAATACAGGCACAAAGACTTCTGTTAGCTTTAGATTTGATAGCTTTTCAGATTGAAGCAGCGAACAAAGACGCAGTAGAAGCAACGAAGCTGGCACAACTTTGCAAAAAAACTCTAGGGATGAGGAAAACTGCGGCGGAAGTCAAGTCTGACCTAGCAGCAGGAGATGCAAAGCTAGCTCAAACGGAACAGCTCAGGGACCAAATGACTATATATGGCTTGCTCTGGCAATCGAAAAAATCAAAGGCAATCGCGATGATAGCTGCACAAGCCACGCAAACCATCATTCATTCGTTTTACACGACGATGCAGCGGCAGGCAAGTGCAGGTATGGTAAAGGCGGCGACGACCGGTATACTCGGCGGGCAGATTATAGAGGCAATGAATTTGCTAGAACAGCTGAGGGCAAGCACAGCGACAACCAATGGAGCGTACTTAACTCAAACAGCGAGTGCAAAGGCGGACGCTCAACTTAGCCGTGAGCTAGCAGGCTGCAGCAGCACCGACATACCGACCTCAAGCGAACTAGACTCGACAAACAGATTCGATAGCACAGGTCTACAAGGGGAACTAGCATCCGGCAGCGCGACAGGAAACGGTGGTTGCGACTTCACCAAATGCAATTTTATAGCACACCCACCATCAGACATAAAGTTTTTCGACGACCAAGAAATGGCAAACCAACTGAGCATAGTGGCCGGGCTGCTTTCAACGAGCTCCGGCGGTGTGACGTTTAACAACCCAGGAAGTTTAAAACACGATACGGCAGACTCACCAACGATGCATGCAGTGCTCGCAGCAATCAAAGCAGCACACAACTACGAGCAAACACCAGCGACAGCGGCAATCGACCCCTTCAACGAACTATATGCCATGCTAGGTGCCGAGGGGAGATTTTCCCACGTAAACTTCGCAATAAACGGCAGATTCAAAGCACCAGAAGCAGGAGCATAACAACAGAACCTAAAACAGCAAATAACAGCAATAATCAGCACCGATGCGGGCAAATTAAAAACCGAGTTCGTCGAAAAATTATTAGCGGAGGACTTAGACTTTCCACCGGAACTTCAACTAGAAGTAAAAAAGATAAACCAGATACCAACTGACAGGCTCCGTGAAGTCGCAACATTTTTACTTCAGCGACGCGGTTCTCAGGTTCCAGAAGCAAAACCATGTTCAGACCACAATCCACTGCCAAACCTGTCAAATTCGGAAACAGACACAACTTGCGAAAAGAAAGGGGTAGATAACTGCAAACCCCCATGCAAATTGGTTGAAGATAAAGGTGGCAAAAAGAAGTGCACATGGGATAAGGATGAAGTAACGAAACATGCAGCAGGAAATCAAGCAGGAACAGGACGGACAAGTGCCTGGGTATATTGCAGTAAACGTGACACACTAGAGAAATGTAAGAAGGCCAACAAAGGCCAAACCACCAAAGTTTGCGGATGTAAGGGAGAAAATAGTGACGAAACTAACAAATCCGGCTACAAATTCCGCTCTTCCAGTTTTCTTGTTAATAAGAAGTTTGCTCTGAGTAAGGCTGCTTTGATGAGTTTCGTGGTATTCTAAATGTTTTCTATTTTATGTGTGAAGAGATTTGCTAAAATTTGCAATATTTTAACACTTTGTGATTAAACTCTGCAAATTAGTCGAATGTGTATGATGGTGGCCCATAGGTAAAACTTATTAGTAACACAGTGTTAAAAATAATTGATATTGTAAAATGTATTCTAGTTCAATTTATTTTGATTATATAATAATAATAATTATTATTATTATAACAAATAAAAATAAATAGTAATAATAAGATGAAAGTGTTGTAAGTGTGTATATACGAATATTGTAATAAAAGGAGTAATTATAATAATAGTAATAATGATAATAATGATAGGAAAGTGTTGTGAGTGTATATATGCGAATAGTATAATAAGAGTGGTGGTGAAGGAATAATGAAGGTGTAAAAGAAGAGTACTTAAAACAATGGAAAGGGTGGAGTCGGTATAAGTGACTGAATGGAAGTGGATAAGAGGAAGTGGTACAGCTCGTAGGGGGAACATTATTAGAGGAGACACAGAGAAGAAAATATAATATTCACAGTGATAAACAGTAACATGGCGACGTGCTACATTTTACAAAGAAAGATGATGGAAGGAACAATAAGGGAGAAAGAGAATATAGTGTGAAGAAAAAAACTAAGTCAGTGCATGATATGCAGAAGCAGCGAGAGAATACAAAAAAGAAAAGAATATGTAGAATGAGATAAGAGGCCGCGCGACAACGAAGCTGAGCACAGGCAAAAAGATTGAAGAGGAGATTGCACCCTGTATTTCACTCAAAGATGCATCGATGTATTAGCTTTTATGGTGAAGACTGTGTTTTTTAAACAAATAGCGGATACTTATAAACAACAGTGAATAAAAAGCAGTGGAAGTAGAAGATGGAAGGGATTAAGTATGTGTGACGTAACGCCAAAGTTTTTTCTCATTAGATATAATAATTTTGGCCGACTTATGTGATAAACAATATAGTATTATAGGAAAGAAAAATTTGAAACGAGGACTATCATTGAATTGCCGTGGACACCAAATAAAGAATAAATGTGCTGGGACTTCTCGATGTAGCGCATACATCAAGATTTAAAAGATATATATATAAATTACCGAAATTTCCAAATTATACTCCTCCAACCACTTAGAGGCGCAACGACAACCCGTTAAAGCGATTTAAAGTATACATAGTTCATTTAAAAATACACACGGCCGCGGTATTGATAGGGATAAACAAGTAAACTCAAAAAGAAAAAGTGTATTCAGGACCGCAATTACAGAATAACAGATAACGACCGACACTTAAGCTTTAATACAGTGGAAAACGTCGAGCATATGCGAACGACAAATCGTCTATGACATAACTTCATTATGAATGCATCCACAAAAGAGGAGTTGGGGACCATTAGCAGCATGTGGAGACCACAAATAATAGATACATATAAATATATATATATATATATCGATATATATCATAAGTAAAAATGCAAACTTGTTAAAGAATAATATTTAAATCATGCCACAAATGACTTCCTTTTTTTATTTTATACAATGACTTTATGATGTATTCAAGGTTTTCATTAGTATGAAACTAATATCTTATAAAGTATATAAGAAGTATTTGTGCGACTGTAGTTTCTTTAGTTTTTATTGTTATGGGAATTAATTTATTTGTATCGATATACAGCTTTTTTGGTGAGGGTGAACCTATTTCAGTTGAAATTGATGAAAATGAGTATATGATATTTGTGTCCACTGATTTAAGGAGGATTTGGAAAACTAGAGATGATTTAGTTGTGGCTGGAATTCCCTCAATAGATAATGATGAAAGATTTAGAAGAAGAATCTTACAGAGAGAAACTTGTTGGAGTTACCATGAAGTGGCAAGAAATTCAAATAATTTTACTGGGAAGTTGCTTATTGTTTATGCTCTATCACCTCATACAAATAATAATCGCGAGTTTAGATAAATTGAAGAAGAAGCGGAGTTAAATCAGTATATTATTATTTTACCTGTTTGTGATGTAAATCCAACAACAAATAAAAAATTGGGAGATTCTGGTAATTGTGGTTGGGAAGTAGAATTCACTGTGAGTAGGAAAACATATCTGTGGTTCAAAGTTGCAGTGGAAATGTTTAAACCAACTAATCCATATATAATGAAAGCAGATGATGATATATTTATGAGAGTTTCATTGTATCTAAAATATCTGGAGGTGCTTCCAAGGGAGAAATTGAATATGGGAAGAGCAATGGGCCATGTTGACGACATCATTTGGAGGCTGAGATGGCACGCCGTTGGGTATGCAAACACACTTTCAAGGGATGTCGTAAAAGAAATAGTTGGCTATTCAGGCCTTTGTAAACTATTATTCGAAAGAATCAGCTTTCGAAACTTTTATAAATACATAGATTATGGCGCGCTTAACGAAGATATTATGATGGGCGAAGTTATAAGGAATAAGTTGAAAATTGAAGGATTGCTGACAGTGGATATGCAAGATTGTCATTA
>NW_027124005.1:39441-41668 GCF_001457755.1 Trypanosoma equiperdum
AGCCACTCGACACATTTGTAGAAGAAAATCCCAACCTTATTGTTTTTCACCACATTGCCAACGATGAATACAGATGGCTCATGTTACACTGTCAAGCCCCAGCGCCACATAACCAGCAGCCACCATCAATATTTCAAATTACAGCGTTTGGCATGAATTTACATGCTAGCTTCTAAAATTCAGCACAAGCGCAGCAGTTTGAGGTCAAACAAGTCCCAACTCAGTGAAACTCGTTTGCAGTGCATAATTTTTTTTACCTCTCCAAGTAACCCGACAGTCAAGCAAAAAGAAATCTAGAGTCAAAGGCCACAACATCTGACAGGCGACGATACCATGCGACTTATATCTTTGGCAGTGGCTGCATTTATTGTACTACGCTCCACAAAACCTGCCAATATAGCCGACGCAGCAAATAAGGAGGAGCATGCAGCGCTGTGCAATTTTATTTCCATGGCTGGGAGAGTCATAGCGGTACCAACGGTGCCACTGCTAGACACCGCAAGCTACGACTACATTCAGCAACTAAACTTCGCGCTCGGCGACCAGCAATGGCAAGAAAAGTTCTACAAAAAATCCGATAAGAAAGAAGTTAAAAATACAGCAGCTGAGGCCGGCATAACAGGTGAGGGAGCAGCCGACATGTGGGCAGACCTAAAAAAAGCGGCGGAAGCCATGAAAAGTGATAGCCAAAATCCACTACTCAAGGAAATAGAGGAAATGAAGCTAACAGCAGCGGCCAGGCGACTGGCAAAGGCCGAGCTGGAGAGTCTGGAAAATGAGTCAAGAGCGCTAAAAAAGATGTATCCGGCACCACCCAAAAATGTCGACTACGAAAATAACAATCCCAAAAGCAAATTACTAGCAGCTTTACTTGGCGCAGGCAACGCAGACGTAGGAACAGCAACAGGCCAAAAAGCGGTGGGAGCAGAAGCAACCGACACACGGCAAGCCACCTGTACAGCAGGCGAAAAAACAACGGCGAGGCCTGCAAGTGCTTTGGCAATGTTAGCTTGTGTATGCCAAAGCTCGGGCACGGCAGTGACAAACTTTATTTGCACAGAGAAAGCCAAGGATTCAAATGCATGGACGGCCAACGCATACCCACACGACACCGGGCTACAACATATCGGAAAATCGTGCCCTAAACCGAGAACGGCTCCGATCACAAAGGCAGAATTAGAGGCCGCCCTAAACAATTTGCAAGCACTAATTCACGCCGACGGCACCAACGGTTATCTTGGAGCATACGTACAGACTGGTTGCGATGGCACATCGCCAAATGGCATCTGTGTGCAGTTCCCAGGGATAGCCGCAACAAACCCTGACGTCGCCACAAAGACCACATGGCTGTCAGATGTCACCGCCATAATAACAAATCTAAAGATCCTTGAACACAACCAAGCAAAAGCAGAATACGTAAACAACCAAATAAAAGCCAAAAAGCACCAAGCACTCGCAGCATTAAGGCGAAGCAAAGCAATTGCTGTGGCCGTTCAAGTTCCAACACCACAAACCGCACAGCAACCACAAATTGACGTAAATACTCGATGCGAGGCACACAACAAATCTAAAACAGCATGCTTAGGAGCTAAATGCGCATGGAAGGGGCAAAAGGATGATGACGGCCCATGCACACGAAGCGAACAACAAGCTGCAGAAGAGGAAAAACAAACAGCTGGAGAAGCAGTAACAGGAACAGAAACAGAAAAATGCAAAGGTAAAGGAGAGAAAGATTGCAAATCTCCTGATTGTAAATGGGAAATTAATGCTTGCAAATATTCCAGTTTTCTTGTGAATAAGAAATTTAATCTGATTATGGCTGCTTCTTTTGAGAGTTTTCTATAATTTTAAGGGTTGTTGTTTAATTATATGAAAATGATGAAAATTTGCAATTCTGAGATAATTTGCTAAAAGTTTCTAATATTTGATGTATTTTAAGGATTTTTTATAAAATTGTTCAAGTTGTTGAAAAAATTGTTATCATGAAGTTTTTGTACGAAAATGTTCCATTGGTGTCAAGCAGTGTGTTTATAGGGTTAGAAAAACGGATTTTGTTCTATTTCTTTCATTTTGTTTATATATATTGCTTAGGGTTATAATTTAAGAGAAGTAATATTAATAATAATAATAATAAAAGACTGTTGTGAGTGTGTGTGTGTACTAATATTATAATATGAGCAGTAATAATAATAGTTATGATAATAATAGGAGAGTGTTGTGAGTGTGT
>NW_027124005.1:41678-41975 GCF_001457755.1 Trypanosoma equiperdum
TGATCCTGAAAACTAAATGCAATGCCCAAGTAGCAGCACATAAAAATGAGATTGGTGCAATAAGTGCTGGAGTGGGGGAGACGGAGAGCAATAGAGGATGCATACAGAATAATACTAACGAGGCACATGAATAAAATTTGATTTTGTGGAGCTTAAAACACAAATATGAGTAAAGGCACCATCATACACAAGGAAATGATGGAAAGAACAATTAAGGATGGGGAAAGTGCAATGTACAGGATAAATTTATTCTTTACGTTAATCACAGAAGCAGCAACAGAAGACAAAAAATGCGGC
>NW_027124005.1:41985-42370 GCF_001457755.1 Trypanosoma equiperdum
TGAATAGATAATCTGTGGAGATGATAGTATAGACTGTAGTTGTTAATTAAACTCCAAATCCCAATATTCATCTATGTATAAGAAAGAGTAAAGCAGAAATATGAGGAAAAGAATGGGTAAGCGTGAGGTAATTCAAATTTTCTTTCATAAGACATACTGATAAGCACCAATATTTGCATGAAATAATTTAATTTTTTGGTGGAAGATGTTTTTAAACCTATGACTACCAATGAATTATGGTGGAGAGCAGAAGGCGAAGAAGAAAAACGTGGAAAAGCTCAGAAAAGCACAGGGGAAAGGGACGAAGGATGACTATTAAGTGAAGGAAACAAATGGTGAGGCTTCTACAGCTTCATACTGATATACAGATGAGAAATTAATACCA
>NW_027124005.1:42380-46257 GCF_001457755.1 Trypanosoma equiperdum
GTCAGAACTAGACCCTCATATAATGAAGACAATAAATATGTCGCAACAGATATGGGGAGTTAAAAATGAGTTCCACGTTTCGATTACCAAACGGAGAAGACGTAAAAGCATGCAAATTTTGAAGCAAACACAAGGACGATCGAGCATGCGCGCAAGGAAGGGACGTTGCCCTGCTAACTCAGTCTGAAATTAGAATGTAAAGTTAGTTAGAGATTCTAGATTTGAAAAGGTAAATTTTTATTTTAGGGTATAGAAAAGTGTCAGTTTTTTATGAAGCACCGCGATGTATTTGACGATAAATAGAGAAAAACAGATATAAACCTAACTAACTTGGAATTAAAAGTGGTAAACATTTGTTATTTTCACGCGCGTTTTACTCCCATCCTGCAACAGAGAAAGCCAGTAGTCGCTGCAGGGAGAACCCTGAAGGGCAAACTGCCAACGACGACAATACAAAAGGAAGGAAATAATACTTTAAACGAACCAGAGAAAAACTAATTTAGCTGAGGAACAAAGAAAATTCTCCAAAATCTCTATTGAAAGCTACATCTTTTATTGGAAAGCAACATGAGCATATAGAGAGACCATCAGTGACGGTAGAGCGATCTTTAAAAATAAAAACCATGCTCCGCACAGGCAGAAGTCGTCAGCAGAAGAAGGCAGCGGCTGGACCAAATTAAAAAACGCTGAAAATCAGACGCTAACATCGTCATTTAATTCCACAGGACTCCAGTCTGGACAACTCAACCCCTAAATACCAGACACTTGGTGGAAATGGTTGAATATTACGGCTGCAAAGTCGTTCCCCATTTGATTTATTTCTCTTAAGTTTTAAAGAACCACCACATGTGGCAGTGCAGTCTAAATAGCAGCCAAGCACAACCAACAAGCAAGCACCATTTCTTGTAAAGTTTCAGGGAATCTTGGAACCACTTTACGAGAGAGAAAATTCAAACCAAAAAGTCTCTGCAAACCCTGTAAGACGTTTGAGCGACCAAAAAAAATACCTTAGCGACAAATGGGAAAAATAGTAGGGATTGTCCTAGGGTTACTTGTAATCGCAGATACTCTACGTAGCGGCCACGCTTCTGGAAAGTACGGCGTCAAAAAAGCCAGTTGGAAGCCGCTATGTGAAGCGACCACAGACCTGAGGAACATTCCGTCAGATGTGGCAGCTAATCTAAAAGACGCAGCAGCAAAAGTTAAAAACATGATCCTTGACTCCACAAGGGCAGCCATATACAGTCAACTTCAAAAAGGCACCAAAGAAGCGGCCCTGGCAATAACTATTTTAGCGTACATGCTGGGAGCAGCTTTACGCGCGGTAAGCCACCTGGAGTCCACCGACATAATCAACGGCGTGGACCTTGCAGCGAAAGCTGGATACCTAAAAGGACACATCGATGAATTTTTAAATGTCGCTGAGAAAGTGACACGCACAAACGAACATTGCCTGCTTGACAAAACAGACGCAACCACGGCAACGTTCGCCAGTAAAACACTAGACGGCGAAGCATGCGACACAACTTTAGCGGACACCACCGCAACGAGGGGCACGGCGAAGAAGCTAACAGCCAAAGGGCACAAAGGAGCAACGGACCCAGCAAACGACGGCGAAAATCAACACCAGGCTGCAAGCACATACAAATGCAGACTATTTTCTAAAAGCAACACCGACGGCCTGGGCAAAAGCGGCGCAGTTAAAGGCGACATAACATGGGCCGCCGGCTACTACACCGTACCAACTACAGAAGACAACCCACTAGAAATTCTAGACATGTAGGAAAGTGCTTCCACAACTCGGAACAAAGACACACCATGGCAGAAGCTTTTTACAGCAATAGCCAAAACGCCCGCAGCCGACCACGGCAATTACGCTAATAACTCAAAGGCAATGGACACAGATACAGAAGCCACCGAACTTCTGTCCAAAATACTAACCAACGAAAGAGGCAAGAGCAACCAAGACATCAATAAAATGCGTGATGACATTTTTACAAGTGACCTTGCAAAGGTAGTTGACACCACTTTCACTAATATTAATAACGCCAAATTACCAAACAAAATCGCAGGTATTGACAAAGGCAAGGCGGTTGGAGAAATCACAACATCAAGCGATCTCGCAGCGTTGCTAGCAGCTTTGCTCCGCAAAACAGACACGGAAATAGCGGCACTCAAGAAGAAGCTCGAAACAACAAATGAGCACCCAGACACAGTAACCGAAACCACGTGCAATACAATAAAAGGTGAGAGCGAGTGCGATAAAACCGCAGCGTGTGGTTATGACACAACAGAAACAGAAAGCAATAAAAAGTGTAAGTTTAATGCTACAAAAGCCACAAAAAGTGGAGTCACCGCAGGCCAACCTCAAACTGGGAGGACCGAAGCAACAACAGATAAGTGCAAAGGAAAGAAAAAGGAGGAGTGTAAATCACCGGACTGTAAATTGGAAAGTGAGACTTGGAAAAATTCTATTTTTTTAAGCATTTAAAAATTCACTCTTATGGATGCTGCTTTTGTGAGTTCATTAGAATTTTAGCAATGTAAGGATTAATTCTCAATTTTATGAAATTTATGATATTTGATATTTTTTAAATTTTGTTGAATATAATATATTTTAACACTTTCTAATGAAAAGTTTTTAAAAAATATGTGATGTGTATATCATGATGGCTTATGAACGCAAACTGAAAGGGCTAGATGGTGTAATAAATGAGTGCTATTCTAACTTGCATATTTGATGTATTTTGTGAATAGTTGTTACGGTTATAATAGTAATTGTAGAAGTGATGATAATATTGTGATATTATGACACAAGTGATACGGTAATAGCAATAATATTAATCGGAAATTTTTGTGAGTGTGTATATACTAATATTGTAATAAGTGTGATGGATAAAAACGAATGGACAGGCCAAAATATAAGAACATAATACAATAGCAAGTGTAAAACGGAAGTAAGTGAAGGAGAGAGGTGTATGAAACATCCGCAGTTCCAAACACAAACATGACGATAGTCATCATCTTGCTCATGGATGTGATGGAGGAGACAATCACGAAAAGACGGAGTTCAGTGTATAGGCCAAGTGAAGGGGCTGCGTTATCAGAAGTGATGGAACCTGTGTAGGAAGAGGAGGAAAGAAAATAGGGGATGAGACAACGGATGCGCGACGACTAAGAACAGAAGAAAATGATATGGGAGCATATTGTGTTGCAGACTTTAATCAGAATTAGGTAAATTCCATTTCAGAGATGGTTGTAGCAACAAGATTAGCAGTATTTCGCAAAGCCATTATGATAGAATTCGCATGTTTAAAACGAATGCCTTGGATACCTATAATATGAATTGGTACAACTCTTAGTATATCTGAACCCAAAAGTGCACGTAGGTACTGAAATTCCCATAAAAATACGAAGAGGAGTATGTGAACACAACAAACAATAGAATGAAAAATTACATTATGTGTGACTGAATTTCAAATCTAAAGCAAAAAGACTTGTATATGTCCTTACCTTTAACATCGACACACCAAGTATACACCATCAAAGAGATAAATCATAACGAAAATTAAAGTGTCACTTATGTAAGAATATTAGTAACGCAATCGACTTCTTTTCTTATGATTTATAAGTTTCCGTTATAACGCTTTAAGTTTCTAAAGATAGATTAGGTAACAAAATTTTGTATTTCGATAACCTTACTATTATTGTTTCTATTAGATTTATTCTGTTTGAAAGCAATATCTCTTTAAAATGTTGAAATGAAAAAACACAACAAATATATAAGAGAGGGTTCCTAAGAATCCTGGAATGTTTGTAGTTGTAGTTCAAAGTCATGCAACTCAAGGATGGTGCAGACTCATATTGAGTGCCAAAC
>NW_027124005.1:46267-46760 GCF_001457755.1 Trypanosoma equiperdum
GATAGCCGTGTTAAGAGGCATATATGGATTATGGAATTTTTAGAAAAATAGAATGCAAGTGATGATGATATTGTAATAACTGTTTATGATTCTGATATTATTGTTTCTGATCGTGATCGGTATGAAAAGGTCGTGGAGTATTTTATACAAAATACTGCAGGGATGGAAGATAAGTTTAGTGAGGAGGATATTTACAAAGAGCATGTAGAGAGAAGTTACTGGTTTTTCAATGTTGGGCATAGAAAAGAGAAAGATAAGAAATTACCTCATTTACTAAAATCACCACCAAGTGGAAAAACTTATCTTAGAGGTGGATCCTTTAATAGCCAGAGTCCAAGCATTTAAAAAGCTTGGATATGCATTTTGAGAGTTACTAAAGGGAAGTGATGAGTGGTGGTTGGATCAAAGTACTTACACGCACTTACTAAAATGGAGTGCAATTCAGGAAGAAGCTTTTGGGCAGAGATTTGTTTTGAGGAGAGGAATGATTGGA
>NW_027124005.1:46770-49167 GCF_001457755.1 Trypanosoma equiperdum
TCTATTCCAACTAGTGGAGAGTTTGGAGAAGCCCCATTCATTCATTTTCCCTGTTAATCAATTGAATTGGAAGAAAAAGCGAAATTGATTATGAAAATTTTTTTTGGTACAAGGAGTTGGAAGGAAGGGAATTTAGTACGGAAGGTTTGGGGAAAATTAAAACTCATACAATAGATGGCGAGAAATGGGACTTTAAATACGAAAGGTTTTGCGATGATGGGTTTAAACACGGTGATTTATTGAAGGCGAAGAAACTTTAAGGGTCCTTTGTCAACTGTTGGTAGAAATGCCAAACTTCACAAGAAAATTAAACATCCGACCAAGCAGCCAGATCAGCAGATGCGGAGCGTCTCTACGGTCCCGTAAGCAAGCAGAACGGATAGCGGATGCAAATATGCCGCACGGTGGTACAGATACGCACTCTGCGGCCTTTTTTTGACATAAAAAATAAGTTATATGAGCCTCCTAACAACTGTTTTTATCACAAGCTAATGTTTCTCGGGACGATGGGGAAGCAGAAATGCTCATGCAAACATAATGAAATGATGAGGTACATTTTTATAAATATTTTACTGTGCGCTATAAGAACTAGATATTACCAACACGGGTGTCACAGGCATGCAGCATCGGACATCACTACTGGTGCTAGCCGTAGTACTTGCGGCAGCAGTACCTGCGCACACCACAAACCCAGTGGCTGGTGACAGTCAACAAGCGTTCCTAAGCTTGTGTCAAACCTGGGCGGCGGCCAAAACGGCCCTAGCGGCGCCAATAGAGGCACTTGCAGAACCAAGCAAGTTTCAAGGCATAGTTAACTACAACATGACTGTTTCAGAAGACGCTTTCCGGCAAAAGGTAAAAGAGATTGTCGACGCAGGCGGCTGGGAAAAGTACGTCGTCAGCAAAGAAAAAACTCATGGAAAGCTAGGTTTGGAGACAAAATGGACAAAATGGCAAACTGCACACCAGGCCACACACAAACCAGGCCAAGGTTGGCTGAAGGACAAACAAACGATCTCAAGCGAGCACCAACACGCTCTAAAATCTGTCGATCTGAATAAGACAGCGACAAAAGCAGGAAACTGCTATCACTAGCAACGGCCAAACCGAAAGTCTTTGAAGGCGGTGATCTGCAAGCGGAGTTGCATGGAGCAGCGCAGAAAGCAATGTGCGACTCGGGGACCTACGCCTGGGATGAAAAAGCAAGCAAATGCAAGGATGTCACGAGCACGCCAACCAAAGCGGCTACCTGCACAAACAGCGCCGTGGGCAAGGCACTCGGCCTAGACATGGTTTGCCTGTGCGCGGCGGCCACCGAAGCGTGCGGAGGCAGCTAAACGTACAAAGTTATCAGCACGAGCAATCTGCAAACCGACGCGATAACGGCGCTAACAGCTGAATGCCCTGATGCCGCCAAAGCAGGGCCGGTCGATGAGCAGATCAACAATGCCCTAAATGCGGTACGGACCAACGTAGGTTTGACAGTGCTAAATGTTCTGGAACCCATCATAGGACACCGAAATGAAGCGGCAACAGACTGCCAAGCATCGGACAGCGCAGCATGTGTAGACTATAGCAATTACTACAAGAAACAAACCGGCGGCTTCGAGACAATACCGTGGGTACACCAGCTACGGCAAGCGGCCCAACTACAGATCGTACACTGAACAGAAACTGAAAGCAGAACAACACATGGCGACCCTCAAGCAACTTGCCCTAAAAGTCGAACTCGAATACGGCGCTAAAAACGTAATGACCAGCTTAACAACGCAACAAAAAACGGCCGGGCCACAGAAACCGGCAGAACAGGTGAAAGCCGGGTGTAGCACAAAGAATCAAACCGCAGAGCAGTGTTCACCTGATCACTGCGACTACGAAAGCGACAAAAGAGAATGCAAACCTAAACCAGGAACAGAAACAACAGCAGCAGGAGCAAGAGATGGAGCTGCAGCAGCAACAAACTCTGAAGGCAAAAAGTGCTCCGATAAGAAAAAACAAGAAGACTGCAAATCTCCGGATTGTAAATGGGAGGGCGAAACTTGCAAAGATTCCAGTTTTCTCGAAAAAAGAATTTGGCTTTCAGTATGGCTGCTGCTTTTGTGAGTTTTGTGGTATTTTATATTTCTAAGAATTTTTGCTCAGTTTTATAAAATTTGTGAAATAAAGATATTTTGAGTGGATTTTCTAAAGGTTCAAAATTTTTATATATCTTGACGTTTTTGTAAAACCTTTACGAAATGTATATTGTTTTTAAATATGCATGATAGAGTACTATGGGTGCGAATAAAGAAGGTGGTATGTTATGAAAGGGGAATGATTTTATGGAACTTTTTACTATTTCGTTGCATTTTCCTTTTTCATGAAGAATAATAATGATGATGATGATGATAATAATAA
>NW_027124005.1:49196-50088 GCF_001457755.1 Trypanosoma equiperdum
TATATTATATTAAAAGTTGTGACTAAATAATTGATGGAAA
This sequence comes from Trypanosoma equiperdum, assembly GCF_001457755.1. NCBI lineage: Eukaryota > Euglenozoa > Kinetoplastea > Trypanosomatida > Trypanosomatidae > Trypanosoma > Trypanosoma equiperdum. The sequence continues at coordinate 49,237 of NW_027124005.1, forward strand.
AAATACGAACGGTCGCAAAAACGCCAAGGGTGTAACGAAAGCAAGTAAGTTGGCGGCACAGTGAATGAACGGTTGAGTACGAGAACTTTATTTTTAAAGCAAACATAGAGAGACGGAGAATAATGGAGATATGACAAGCGGTGTATCAACCAACAATATGAATGCGGCTAACATCACGAAAAGAAAGAAAGGGTGTCAAAATACAGTGTCCAAGATAATGGAGTCGCCAGAAATTAGGCAAATAAGCACCGAAAGTGGCAGCCGACTAAGCGCACAATTGCTAATATAATATGAACAGCGATTATAGTAATGCTTTATTTCCGCACAATGCACTATTATGGATACACCACGACACAACGTGAAGACTTTAGCTGGAATAAGACGTACAAATAGACTGAAGATAAAAATCACCAAAATTTAAAACTTCAAAGAAATAAGCAACAAACAAGAAGCTGATGATTTTACCCATTATTTCTGAAAGTCTGAACTTAGCCCCTTGTTTGAAAGCAAGAATAATGCCAAAGCAGCACAAATACACTAAATAAAAAGCACAAAATACGTTAATTCATCACAGGATAGTGTAAAAAATAAGCTTTTTTACCTTCCCTACACGAAAACAAATTGACAAAGGTACTAAATAGAAGAAAATGTTCTGTAGTTTTTTGATCATGAAACACGTATAGATGTAGAAGTGCAACATAAATTTCTGATTTAGTAGTTGTTATGCAGAATATAGTTCAATAGTGCAATTATATCCATCTCAAAGGCTGAACAGTGGTAAGTAGAAGTATTTTTAATCATTGTTTTATTCTTTATATCCTTCTGCACTGTTAAGTTAAATAAAGAGCAATA
>NW_027124005.1:50187-50605 GCF_001457755.1 Trypanosoma equiperdum
GGGCGTACACATTTAAAAGGAAAGTAAGATTTAACGCTTCAGAGGACCATATAAACTCCAAATTATGCCCATCATTTCTATCGAAAATGGATAGATTATGTTGAGGAAATGAAGATATTGACTGTGGATTTTAATCTGATGGCGGATCCGACTGTTAAACAGTATATCCTAGTGAACAGAGTTCACGCAATGAATGAGCATTTTCTTTTTACTTTAGGAGGGGACTGGTAACGCTAGAGAGGAGATTTTTATTGATTGACATATGGAATAGCTAAAAATAGTGTTCGTAAAAAAGTAACATAAAGACGTCAATAGACGAGAACCAACTGAAACGTGGAAGCCACATATTGCAAAATACCTGAAAAACTGATTTTGTTAAAAAAAGTAGGGAAAGTAAGTTAGTAAATGTTGTTTTCAA
>NW_027124005.1:50615-55041 GCF_001457755.1 Trypanosoma equiperdum
CAGGCTTAGCTGCGGCGGTTATAGCAGGATTCACGGCGCAAAATGCAGACAATACTGCTCTAAACGCCGTCAAAAACATTTGCCATGAATCGCACCAAAACGAAGTAATCCGGCGTTCGCTGAAGCGGCGTATTGACGACCCTAACACGGCCCTGAGCAAGCCCACCAACAAAGTGACAGCACCAACGCTAGCTTTCGGCAAAAATGTAAACACCAAGAAAGGACGAGTATATAGGGTGCTTCTTGCAGTAGCATGGAATAGGTTAAACCTGCAACGGTCCGTGCTCGCAACAAATCGCCAACCGAACCTCGACGCAATTGCAGAAATAGACAGACGCTCGGCGCAAATAAAGCAGTTGCGGAGGACAGCCTGAGGTACAAAAGAAACCGACACAGTAACCACGTGCAGCACCGCGTCCAACATAATAAGAACCAAATCCAGCCCGTCGCACATAACGACCAAATTTACCCCAACACCACCAAGCGGCAACAAGTGCCCAGAGGACACAGCAGCGGAAAGCGACATAGACAAACTGGACAGCGCCATGGGAACGCTTAAGCAGCTAAAACTAACTTCAGATCCTCTCCTGACAACAGCCGACATAACCGGAACAGCGGCAGCAGCCGGAACCTTGACTCACACCTGGAATAACAACACCGCCAACACAGTTTGAAGCGCAAGCAACAGCGACACGCCAGCCACCGAAACAAACATAACAACCATCCACAGCATAGAGAGAAGCAAAAAAACAACATCGCCATAAGAGACCGCGAAAACAACCGGCGGCAGCGACGAGTGTTCTGAGCCAGGGACAGACACTGAACCATTAATAGTAACCGCCAAAATGTTTGGATACATCATTTGCAAAGCCCGGCAAGCGATGATAAACATTCAAAAGACGCTAAGCAACACACCTTCAGACAGCCTCCGACAGGACAATGCGCTAATACAGACAGCGCTGATCGTGACGAATGGATAAGCCAAAGGAGACGAAGACACACAAAAAAGACAGCCGCAGTGGACGCGGTATTCGGCGATAAATCAATAGACATAAGAAAAATCTATCTACAAATACCAGACAGTACAACAGCAGCGCAAAAACGGGAAAATATCATTTGACAGCAAATATAGGCGCTGTTGCCAAACAATCTCAGAGCTTATCAGCTCTATCCTCGGAGTTGCAGCCACAACGCAAACAGACTTGACAGCGACGCAGAAGCCAACCGACAAGTTCAATCCAACGGTAGATGAACAATGCAAAGGTAAACCACAGGTGGATTACAACGATGAAAATGGCTACATGTTCAAAGAAAAAAGTGTGTAGCTAAAGTGATCACAACAGCAGGAAAAGCAGGAAAAACTACAAACACCACATCACGCAATTCTGTTGTAATAAGGCTCATTTTTCTGGCATTTTTTGCTTCTATGATTAATTTTTAAGGATTTTTTGATAAATTTTATGAAAATTATGAGAGTTGAGAGAACATGCTCAATTTTGATATATTTTAACACTTTATAAAACTATATGAAAGTGTGAAAATTATGAAAATATGAAATATTATTGAAGATAGTGAACAAGGGGTGTCAATTAGTAGAGTGATATGGTATGAAAAATCATTACTATTTAAAATATGTGTTATTTCGTTTATTTTTTATATTAGTTATGTTTATAATAGTTATAGTAAGTATGATGGGAGAGTGTTGTGAGTGTGTACCATTATTGTGAACATACTTCTGTGCCACATGTCATAGAAAGAGAACCGCAGTCTTATAGTACAGTCGTAGAGGCTGAGAATTGTTTCATCACCTGATAGACAACATAAGATAGAATTAGCTCAAACGGAGATGCGACGTTCTCACCTTATCATCCCCCTACATGGATACAGCAGCTAATATTTGCATGTATAATAAACTTTACTGTCATTCCGGTGAGTGATAACAGCTCTCTAAAGTCAGCAGAGGTGGGGGATATTATTCTTTTGCTCTTTTAGATTTTTATATCGCCACCACAGGAGTGCTTCAGCAAGATAGCAGATATAGAATATGCAAAACAAAATCAAGAAGCTGTTGGAAAATACACACAATAAAAAAGTGAATACCAACGAACCCAAACTCCAACACTCTAAAATATAGTTTCATAGTGAATATAAAGCTAAAAATTTTATGAAGCGGACCAACGTCGAGATTAGCTGCAGCAATAGTGCATGAAATTTAAATGAGAAGCCTAACGGAAATGCAGCTAAGGGAAAAAGGGCTTCGATTTAACCACCAGCGGCTCAAGGAAGCAATAACGTAAATTGAAAAATTGGTATTGGGGGTACTGACCACTTGGGAGGATATTTCAATAGGTATATGATCGGAAGGTGTAGGAAATAGAGGTTATTTGACATAAAGAGAATAGAAAGAATCTAGGATATATAACGAAATTGCAAAAGAGTTTTTTTGTGGTACTTTTGGTAATAATAAAGAATATCAACAGAGCCTTCATTAGCAGCAAGCCAACTTCACGGACCAAGCGACCAGGGAGGTGCTCAAGATGGCAAACACGGCAGGGACGCCGGTTGTAGCGCCACTTTCTCCCTTGCAAACACGGTAAACACTCTAAATACAGGAGACGAACAATAGCAAAGCTAGAATGACTGCAGAGACACCCATAACACAAATTTCAAGCTTTGTTCTGGCTACTATTCCAAAGGCTAAGACTAGATATATCACAAACAGAAACTTTCAGGGAAGTGCAACAACAAAACAAAATGGAGCTAACAAAAATTGTGGAAGCGCTAGCTGTACTGCTAATAATTGAAAGCAGCCGCGCTTCGGTCCACAGAACGGATTCAACAGCAGCCAACGCCTGCCAAGCGGCAGACGACTTTGCGGCCATAACTCGAGCAATCAACAGGCAGGTCGCGGAGCTTCAAAACAAAATTGACGAGGGACATAGGACGCTACTAAAACTCACTGTAGCAGCAGTCGCTCAATCCAGCAGGAAAGAACCAGCAGCAGCACTACTGCTAGCAGAAAGCGGCTCGAGGCTGCAAGCCGCGACCATGCAACTAAGTAACATCAAAGACCGAGCAGCAACGATCGCAAACAATATAGCCAAGCTCGGAGGACTGCAAGAAGCGGTGGCCGAATTGCTCAACGCCAAAATTCCAGCAAAGGCACCTGCTGCAGTAGCTGCTGGCGCCGCATTCGGGGTGGACGGCTTTGCAATCCAGTTAGCAGGTGTCGGCGGCAAACAATCAATTTGCAACGAGCATGAGAAACAGGCCCCCAGGAACAAGGAGGCTAAAGTCAAAGTGAAGAATGCCTACCCAATAACTTTTTACCATGCTACTAAAGCCGACAAAACTTCAGGAACGAACGGCAACGGGCCAAGGGCGTGCGTCCGGGCCGACACGCTCACTACTGCCTGCGCGACCTCAAGCAGCGACCAAACGAACTTCCTAATAACAGGTGGGCCGGTTACGAAGGCAGTACAGACACAATACACCGCTACCCAAGAAGCCGCAACAAAGTACACTGCGCAAGCGAAGCAAACAACAGAGCAGTTTCCACCGCAGAACACAGTCGAAGCGCTTCTCAACGGTCTAATCGAACTAGAAGCAGACCTAAACAAACTGAACTTTCAAACGTCATCGCTTCTGCCGACGGAAACAATAAATGGTGAAGAAACGAAGCAGGCACTTTTACAAATTTTAAAACCGGGTATGGCGCGGGAAAAAGTGTCAGACCACGAAAAGCAGATAGAAGAGCTTAAAAAGAAGCTATTAAAGTCAGACAAAACGGATGCAGGCACCAAATTATGGCAAGAGATCGGCAAAACAACTTCGCCTGCAGTAGTAGCACAAAGCACCAAAGCCGAAGAAATAAGTGGCATAGAAGATCTTGGAAAATTAGCTGCGACACTGGGTCATTATCTTGTACAGGAGACTACGAAACCATCTTCAAAAGAACAATGCAATTTCAACAAAGAGGAAACAGGCTGCGATGGTAAAGAACAGGATAAATGCAACGGAAAATGCGAATGGAAAGAAATAAATGGAAAAGGTGAGTGCAAATCCAAAACTGGAGAAGAGGGTGTGAAAGCAGAGAATGAAGGAAAAACAACCACAAACACCACAGGGAGAAATTCATTTGCCATTAAGAAGACCCCTCTTTTGCTTGCATTTTTGCTTTCCTAAAAGAAATTCCCCCCTCAATTTTTAAATTTTCCTTGCTAAAATTTTGCTATTTGATATATTTCAACACGTGAGTTCCACCATTTTTTAACTGTATGTCTGTGCATATATAATTTTTTTGACAACTAAAAAATATTTCTTTTTCCTTTTTGTTGTTAAATTTTTAGGGTTAAAGTTTTTAAAAATTTTTGGTGTTGCTACTAAAAGTTTTCTTCCCCTGGCGATGCCGGCCACCTCAACGTGG
>NW_027123800.1:0-1580 GCF_001457755.1 Trypanosoma equiperdum
GGAAGACCGAGGACTAAAAGCTGAACGTTTGCCACTGGCCCCGCATGCTTTTAATAGCCGTTGGTTGTTATATTAGTACTAATTTTTTTTTCCTACGGTTGGAACGAATTTGGTATTACCGTGGAACTGAGAATAGATTAACGTAATGGAAATTGCGCCCCGTTCATTATAATTTTGCAGTCTTCTTTAACTCCCCTTTTAAAGGATCCGATTTTTAGCACTATGAAGTATACTTAAAGCGATTTTACTGCATCCATGCACTGAAATGGTTCTACAACTAAGGCACATTCAAACCACAATGCGCCATTCCGATGATTTTTTTATGGCGAACTTCATGCGGTAGCTATTAAAGCGGTGAGCGAAACAAAAAGAGTCGCTACTCACAGCAAGATTAAAATTTTGTAAAAGGCATGTAACATTGGCGTCCTACCAAGAAAACATTGGAAGCGTGTTAATGAAAGTTTTGCTTGTGCAGCTGATTGGAGAGAGATACCAATTGGTGGTAAATACAACATTTGTTTCACTCCTGTAAATGATACGAAGAGTAGAAACGATAATTTTTGAGGGATCAGCCACAGTGCCACACAACTTGTGTCAAAATACCACTTTGATTGCCAACACAACCGCTAAGATGTCCTTAAATGCAGCAACCTGAAACGCGTTGCTACAAATGTGTCGGTGACGCTCCGCACTTCCCCAATGTATCTACCTGCATCGCGTCGCACACAATCTAGTGGAGAATGTCACACTCGTTTCCACTGCTTCCCCGTTATTCCAATATTTGTCACCCTTTCACGCATACCTAGCAGCTTCACCTCCAAGGTGTTATCCCTCGATAGGTTAAAATAATTAAAAAACTTGTCACAGAAGCGAATTGGAAAAGACAAATACACAAGCACTGAGTATATTTTCATACTTCCATCTTTACTCTAAAATGCCTCCAGTTCGTGAAAGAGATAGAGTGAACCTCTCCCTTGAAATGGCTTTTGATTCACCCATCGCGCTAACCTTTATATCCCAAATTATCACCTCCTCGCTGAGAAGGCAATTCAAGCCCTCTTCACGCCACACATCCGCTGATCTCTACCCTCCCTTAAGGCCACCTTGCAAACGCACCGTTTTCGCCGTGTTTTGACAACTTCACTGAAGGGCGGCGGTTTGGTAATGAGCGTCCTCTTAATACTCCAAGGATGGGCACCTGAAATGTAAACAATGGTGTTGGTCATGTGTGTGCCGTCTTTCTTATAGCATGTCGCCCACTGGTAACTCACATTTAAGCCATAGGTCGCAAAGGAAACAACTCAACGCAGTAACTGAGAAGTCGCTCTTCCACCAGTGCTTCATTTCTATATCCTACAGCCTTTTCCAACTCCTAGAAAAACAGAAAGGTTCTGAAAGTTAAGCAACCGGTAAGAACATTGCTTCATACACACAAAATGTACATACAAGCATCTTAGAGATTATAAAACCACCGCTGCACAAGGTTTCGACTTTTTCCACGTAAACACAGCATGTTAATACACAAAAAATTATTAAGCACATGGGAGCTGCAAACTCGCACAAAAGCATGTATATAAACA
>NW_027123801.1:0-847 GCF_001457755.1 Trypanosoma equiperdum
TGAAAGTAGTCTTTGGTTGAAAAGTACAGGGATTGTATAGTATGAAAAATTAGTAACACTCTAATTTTCTTAATTTATTTTATCTTGTCAATTATATTGGAAATGGTGTTCAGTTTATAATAATAAATAATAATAATAATAATAAATAATAATGATAATAATAGGACAGTGTTGTGAGTGTGTATATACGAATATTTTAATGAAAGCAGTAATAATGTGATGATAATAATAATAAGAGTGTGTTGTGAGTTTGTATACACAAATATTAAAGTGAAACTACCACTGAAAACTATATGGATACAAAAAGGAGACGCGCTTTATTTAATAGCAAGAATGCGGTGTAAGTATGATGCTGTTCAGCAAAACAATAATATTATTAAAGGAAAGACAGACCGGGAAATCGGCAGGGAAAAACAGAATAAAATGTGCGCATTTTTAAACAAAGAAATAACAGTGGTTATCATGATACCGGAGGGTATGATGAAGTGGACAATAATATTCAGATACAGTCCAGTAAGCAGGGCTTATGGGATCTCTATATTAATTACAATGGTAAAGACCGCTGCGGACGGCAGACGGTTGGATTTTACATCTAGATAAAGAGTGGTATGTTTTTCAATTAAAATTCAAAGCTTCTTAAAAATTAAAATTGTGCTTGCGTTTAAATCTTCTTTCCTAAGTCTTTTTTAAACTTTTTCTCATAATTCATTTAAATATTAAATTTATATTAAGAAATGAAATATAGTTTATGCAGCCTTTATTTGGCTTTTCTGCCTTTCGTGTGTTTAGGCTCAATATCTCTTGATGCTGATGAGACAAATAACAAAACAAATGTAGCAGAGACACA
>NW_027123801.1:857-1155 GCF_001457755.1 Trypanosoma equiperdum
GCCATGTTAAGAGATCTAGATGGGTTATGGAATTTTTGGAAAGGGAGAATGCAAGTGATGAGGATATTGTAATAACTTCAGACGGATCGGATGTTATTGTTTCTGCCGCGGAAAAATATGAAAAGGCTGTGAAATATTTTATACAAAATACTGCAGAAAATGAAAATAAGTTTAGTGGAGAAGATATAGTAAAAGAGAAGCAAATTTCTCCAATTCTATTCATGACGACAGCTGAATGTTACGCGCCTCAGTTAGACTTAATTTTAAACTCAGAACACAGAGACCATATGGAGAGGTG
>NW_027123801.1:1165-1256 GCF_001457755.1 Trypanosoma equiperdum
TATTTGTGGTTATAGGTTCAAACTCATGGAACTCAAGAATGGTGTAGACTCATACTGAATGCCAAACTAAGCAATGTTGAAATTATTACAA
>NW_027123802.1:0-417 GCF_001457755.1 Trypanosoma equiperdum
AGGAGAGTGTTGTGAGTGTGTGTATACGAATAATACAATAAGATCAGTAATGATAATAATAATGCTGATGATAGTGATGATGATAGAAGAGTGTTGTGAGTGTGTGCATATACGAATATTAGTGAGAGAATTGTGAGTGTGTATATACAAATATTATAATAAGAGAGTAGCAGCGATAACTATATGGGTACAAAAACCAGACACGCTTTATACAATAACAAGGTTGCGGTGTAAGTATGTGACCGTTTGGAAGGTCAAGAATATTATTAAAGGAAAAACAGAGTGGGAGAGGTAGGGGAGAAGTAATATATGCACAGTTTCAAACACAAAAATAACAGTGATTGTCATGATACCAAAGAATACGATGATTGTGGTAATAAGATTTAGACATAGTCTGGTGAAGAGGCCTTATGGGAT